>NC_091954.1:41093462-41355962 GCF_031021105.1 Erythrolamprus reginae | reverse complement strand
TTTTAGATCTTCATATTTCACTAATTTCTCTAGCTGCTTCTCCTCAATTGTTATTGTTGTTGTTGTTATTATTATTATTATTATTATTATTATTATTATTATTATTATTGATAAGTCAGAATATATCAATAGGAGAATCTAGAAGAAAAGATGGAAAGACGAGTAAAAATGAGATGATGAGAGATGTGATGAGAATGATAATAGCAATACAGCTTACTAAATGAGTAAATGTCTTTAGGCATAAGACCATGCTGTGGGAATTATGTGTTCAGCGGAGTGATGGCATGGGAATGGGTGCATGGAAACTATCTTTGCATCTAGTTGTCTTGGGCCTATAGCAGCGTCCTGAGGGGAGAAGTTGAAACAGTTTGTGGCTATGATATGAGAGGTCTCTAGATATTTTTTCAGTCCTCTTTTTGACCCGTGCATTATACAGATCCTTAATGGAAGGCAGGTTGGTTAATTGCTTTTTCTTAGTTAATTGCTTTTTCTACAGTCCTAACTATCAGTTGAAGTCTGTAGCTGTCCTG
Source organism: Erythrolamprus reginae (assembly GCF_031021105.1). NCBI lineage: Eukaryota > Metazoa > Chordata > Lepidosauria > Squamata > Dipsadidae > Erythrolamprus > Erythrolamprus reginae. The sequence continues at coordinate 41,355,432 of NC_091954.1, read as the reverse complement.
CTTGATTGCTATGCTATCCTGAAATATTGAGACCTGGCCATCGAAACTACATGATTTATGGATGAAACAGTAAATAAAACTGTAACAATGATACCCATTGTCATCGGGGCATATCCAAGAATTGTATAAAATACATCAAGAAATTACAGCTTCCTGCAATAGCACCAGCAGAACTACAAAAAACTGCACTACTCAGAACGCCACATATTTTAAGCAAATACTTAGGGCACTGCAGCAACCCATAACAACCATCAGCACCATTAAATGATATTTGTGACACATTTTAAAATACCTAGTTGACTGACATTCCTAGGAATAGTTTCAGAGGATAGTTTGGCAAAATAATGGGAAAGAGACCTTAGATAAAAACTACTATTATGTTGATTTTTAAATCTTTTTACTGTCACTGGTCACAAGAAAATCAGATGATGAAGATGATGATGATGTAATAGAGCCAGCCACTCCAGAAAAAAGTACAGTAGTGCTTATTCTTAGCTATGTGTCTTAAGTACATAAAATGACAATGATTTACTATACTACTATAATTTCATGGAAAGTTCATCATCAACAGTTTATTGTTCCATTATTGATCCACTTATTAAGATAGATGGTATAATGCAGGGGTCGGCAATCTTAAACACTCAAAGAGCCATTTGAACTCGTTTCCCACAAAAAAGAAAGCACCAGAAGCCACAAAAACCTTCCCGTGCTTGATTATTTCCTGAGCGAGCAAAGAACTAGCTGATGTAGTTGAATTAAACATTCTGTTTTCTTCTGAAACTTTTCTTTTCTTGGATTTATCCGTGGTTGGTACAATGCGTGTTGAAAAGCTCAATAAATTGCATGCCAGTGGGTATCAAACATTGGTGGTTGTGATGCATATTTTGAGCAACAGGGAGCCACAGCAGAGGGATGAAAGAGCCACATGCGGCTCCAGAGTCAAGGGCTGCTGACCACTGGTATAATGAGATCTGGTCACATTCATTCTTTTGTGTGTCTCCTCTACCAGCCTAGAGAACAGTTCAAAAACTTTTGGGAAAAAGCATTTTAAAGCAGGCCAATGTTTTTTGGTTTTCACATGAACCCATTATAGTCAATATAACTTTTAGAGCACGAGATCCCTTTTTACAGACAGTTGTAGGAGCCTGAGAAAATATTGATTGATAACAAAAAAGGAGCATTGTGTTTATGCAAAATATAAAGTATTTTCTCTGAATCATTTTCAAAGCATGCATAGCCTATTATCTATATAATTTAAATTTTTATTATGCAAACAACGGCTTCACCTGTTTCAGATGTCATAATCAAGTATCGTATTTCTTTCATTTCTACTTTCCTCTCTTCCCCAGGCCATTAGTAGCATCACATATCCTCACTATTGCCATGTAACAGCCTTACTGATGCATAGCAACTTCCTGATGTCCAAGCCCATTAATCAAATGTGTATAGATTTTCTACTCAGCTGGAGCCAGAGAAATCTACTTTCCAATTCAAATGCCAGCAAAGTTGCTAAGTAATTTTTAAGAGAGATGTTTGCACTATAATAACCACACAAAGGGATTTCATTCATGGCAGGAAGCTATTTCAAATGCAGGAATATCTTATTTTATTGAATTAATATTGAAGCTTCCTTAGCTCTGTTTAAAATCACAGAGAAAATCTAAAGCTGTTCTTTTTTCTTTTTCTTAAGTAAATTTGAGAGGGAAAATGCCCAGGAGAGGGAGATTAACTATGTCAAAATGATGGGTGCAGTTGTGTCCATTTCAAGTCTTACCCTTTTATGTGGATGTGATGTTTATGAGACTCATTATTCAAAAGAAATGGGCTTCAACTTCCTACCATTTTGATGCCCAATTTTGATGCAGTTTTTCATCTTATTTTGATTTTTCATCAGATCACAAGCCTCTTACATGAATATATTTCTTTGACAGGGAAATGGGTTTTAGGCCATTTTCCAATTATGAGAATAAAATGTTTCAGGCAGGTAAGTGTGCTGAGAAACACAGTTCCAACAAATTACATTTAAATCTTGTCTAATTGGAAATCTTATATAAAATGGAAGGAGGTTTGTTCTTTCCTTAGCTGTCAAACTCACGGCCCACTGGCAGGATGTGTCATGTGCCGGCCACTCTCATGCCTGGTTTAGCAAAGGGGAGAAAAGTCATGATTTGTCACATGATGCAACCATGACTACACAAGATTGACACTCCTGCTTTAGAATGATAACAGGGCAGCCACACAATGGTGTGACATTTAGGAATGCAATCAGATGTTAGTGAAGATAAATTGAGAACTCTTTATTTTAAAAGCAATTAACTTAATTGTTGTCCAGGTTTTGCAACTATGCATGGTATCTTTAATCCAGGCTAACAAAGTTTAATTATTTTATCTATTATGCATATGGTATAAGGGCACTCTTAAAAGGTGCACATAAACAGAAACATATCAGCAATACATGTCTCTAAAAGCAAATTTCAATGAGTTCAGCAAACTTTTGCAAGTCTGTTATTAACTAATCTTTAAACAGAATTATTTACTTGCAAAATGTTTTTTAAAAATCCCTGCTTTTTTTTGGAAAGCAGGGATTTTTCTCACATACTATTCACATTTTTTTTCTTTAATTCAATATTATCATTTTATCTCAATGGCCAATCCTAGCTTTGCAGATATGTTAGGATTATAAATCCCAAGATTCCACCCTTACATGGTGAACAGCACCCGCATCGTATTGGAGGATAATTGGAGAAGACTCATTTGCAGAAGCAGATCTTTTTCATGTGACTTCAGATGTCAAGTGTTGATATTTCATTCACAAAATAATGAAACCTCAGTCAACCTCTGTGACATTTGCAGCTAGATGTTCTATCAGTTTCTACAGTTTGGCCATGATCAGTCTTGTTCATGTGATATGAGGGAGCAATATTCATTTCATGCTGGCAAGTCCACCAGTGGCCAGATGGCCTTGATTAATCATCTAGGGTACAGACACGCACAAACAATTCTCTTTCTTTGCACATAACAAAGAAGGCTTAAAGAAGAGATAAATTCTAGAACATTGTACAATCCAGCACCGACTCTTTCATTGCTTTTAACAATGCTTCACCCTGTATAGAGACAGAAAAACTGTGTGTCCTCTGTCAGAAAGTTACTTTCAGAATAATTTCTATTTTGTTCCATCATCATCATCATCAATCTTTAAACATGAAACTAAGTCAACTGAATATTTAAAAATGTATCACAAATATTATTGATTAGGACTGATGGTTAGTATCTTCTTCAAATGTATGATGTTCCAAGTATCACAGTTTTTTTGTGGTTTTGCTGGTTTTATTGCAGGAAGTTGTAATTTCTTGATGTATTTTTAAAAATTCTTTGACATGGTGCCAAGTACCCGGATGACAATGGCTATCACTGTCACATTATTATTACTATTATTTTGCATACTCCAAAGAGCTGTTAAAGTCCCTCTGTAAAATTGGATCACATGTTTTGGGACAATGCTTCCTTGCATCATGATTCCCAAATTATTTGATAATTGAAGACTTTTCTTCTCATCTAATTCTGAATTGAGTTTGGCAGTTGGGTAATTTTAATGAGCACTAGTATTTAATCCTTCCTGTCCTCCAGAGCTTAGTTTGAATGATGAATGTGGATTAATATTATTAGTAATATTAATTCCAACACACAGGCAAACAAGATAATTTTGTTAATTAATTTTGATATTTCTGGATTTTTTAAAATTTCCTGATACGGGTAAAGTAAAAGGTAACATCATAAAACCCCAATAATAAGAATGTGAAAATAGTAAATACCTCTTGCACCTTTTTTCCATCTTCTTATTAATCAACTTTACAATCTTCTAATCTTTGAGATGGTATCTCTTGAGGCCATGTAATCATATTCATTACACTTTGATTGGAGAAAAGTTCTTACATCTCAGAGGAGAAATCCATCATTTTTATTGTTCTAGTCTTGTTTATTTGTTGGGGGGGGGGGTTTCTTGTTGGTCTGCAAGAATGGGATTTTTGAGCAGTGAGAAATTCTGACATTGGGAAAACTTAAAAGGAATCATGATCAGATTGCATATAGAAAAGGGGCTCATTTGAAATTTTATCCAGCATTGGTAGACCTAAGGAGCTTCCCTGCCTATCTATCACATCTCCATCGAAGAAGCCAGCATCATTTTTACATATTTGTTTGTTTGTTTGACTCTGGACAGCTTAAAACAAGAGAACAACATCAAAAAAGCAATTTTAAAATAATTTAAAAACCCATATAAACCATGCACATCTCTCATGGCCAGATTCTAAGTGGTACCTTATTCGATTAACAGCCCCAGGCCTGCTAGAAAAGCCAGGTCTTTATGGGTTTCCAGAAGGCCAGTAGGGTAGGGACAGCATGTATCTCTGGAGGTAGTGGAGCTGGAGCTGTGACAGAGAAGGCCCTTCCCCATGGCCCCGCCAGCCAACATTATTTAGCTGACAGGACCCAGAGAAGGCCAATTCTGTGGGCCCTTATCAGTCACTGGGAGCTGTACAGTAGGAAGTGGTCCCAAAATAGTCTGGCTCTAAGCCATGTACAGCTTTATAGGAGATAACCAGGGGTGAGCTACTGACCGGATTGGGGGGGGGGAAACGCAGTGGGGTAACGAAAATGGAGCTGCACCTCAGAGCAACCAATTTGCATTGAAAGATGTTGAAAGAAAATGAATAAGCCACGCCCACAGTGTGGTAGTAAACATTTTGGTAGCCCTTCACTGGTGATAATCAACACCTTGAATTGCATCTGGAGACTGATTGAGAACCAGTGCAGCTCGCAGAGAGTTGGTGTGATGTGGGTGTCCCTAATTGCACCTACAATAGCTCACATGGCTATGTTCTGGACTGGTTGTAGTCTCCGGATGCTTTTCAGGGGTAGCCCCTGAAATACTATGAAATACTTTTCCTTCCCCAAGGTTTTAGAGACTGGAAGCTGAGTATGATACACAAATAGTCCTTTATGAATTTACCAAAGTTCATTTAGTGACTCTCCAAAATTGCAATGGCATTGAGTAAAGTGACTTATGGCCGTTTTTCACACTTAAGACCATAGCAGCACCCCCCATGGTCACAAAAACAAATTTCTGATGCTTGGCAAATGGTTCATATTTAGGATGGTTGTAGGGATCTCCTTTTGCCAACTTCTGACAAGCAAAGTCAAATGGGGAAGCCAGATTCACTTAACAACCGTGTTTCTAACTTAACAACTGTCATGATTCAGTTAATGAATGTAGCAAGAAATGGGGCAAAAGTCACTTAACAGATGTCTCATTTAGCAATAAGAAATCTTGGACTCAGTTGTCATAAATAGAAAGCTACCTGTAATTTGAGCAACATGCAGACAGAGTTGATCAGAATGGTCTCAACGTCAACCTTAGAGCTTTGGTATGTCGAAGGAGCGTAACCTCAGCAATCAATTATCATAATTGTTTTTAGTATTCCTTTCAGCTGATAGATCTTGATGATATGGATTGGGTATCTGACAAAATAAGTATCACAACCTGTGTACTTGACCTCTTGCTGCTGATTAAATCAAACATGGCTAAGGAAGATAAATACTGTCTCTTTTTAGAAAGGATGGTTTCCCCAAGGGAAATCCTAAAGGAGATGATAGTAAGACCTTTATTGAAGAAGACTTTCCTTGACCTTTATAAATTTTATGCCTGCCTCAGAAATTTCATTTTTGGGATTGAGGTGATTGAGCAAGTCGTAACTTCATAGCTCTAGTCTAGACACATCTGAATGATAGTGATTTTCTGATTTCCTCTAGATTTTCTGATTTCCTCTGGATTTTCTGATTTCCTCTGGAAATGGCTTTGAAACTGTTTTAGATGGATGATCTGTGCTGAAAACCAGATGTGAGGGATATAGCCATTTTAATTATCCTGGACCAGAGGTGGGTTCCTGCTGGTTCTAACTGGTTCTTTAGAACCATTAGTAGTTCGATGATGACATCACAGAGCCGAATCTGTCAATGTCTCCATGGGTGCCGCCATCTTGGATTTTGCTTCTGAGCATGTGCAAAAGCTTTTTTTTTTTATTGCTGCGGGCAACTGCATGGCATAATCCTCAGCAAATAGGCAGCCAAAAGATTCAGATCCCACCCCTGTCCTGGACCTCTTACATCTGGATAACCTGGTGGAACTAGGCCTGTCACTATTTCAAAATAGCTTTGATGTTTCTTGTCAGACCGTGTGATTAAGCTTAGGGGCTCAAATGTCTAAAATTCTGTCATCTATCTTCAGCTTTCTGTTGTGAATGCTTCTCTTTAAACCATTATGAAGAACACATATTGCTATAATATTTTCATCAGAGATGTAGAACATGTTGGGGGTTGATAATATCATGTCAGGTTTTGGGGATGTGTGGGTGATTTTTAGTGGTTGTGGGAAAAGGGAATACTCAGAGAGGGGCGGCATACAAATCCAATAAAATAAATAAATAAAATAAATACTCAGAGTGTATTTATACGCAAATATATCCAGAGAAAAACTACACTCTTTAAAATCCTGTCCATGATACAATTCCTTCCTGTTCCCATGCTTCCTCCTCCATTGTATTCAGCCTTAAATTATCAACACTTAATTTTAACCTATCAAAATTTATTACAGCAAATGGCAGGAAACATAAAAATGTAAAAAAAAAATCTATCTTAATCCTAGGGATAGTGCAGCATTACAGATTTGCTTGGTTAAAACAGTAAAAAGAAAATACATAAATACTTTAATCAAGTTTTTAATGTTTTGATGAATCACCCTAATCTTCCAGTTTTATTTTGTTAATGGCAGTATTTTTTTCGTCTTTTTCTTTCCAAAAGCTTAATTCAAAAGTTATTTGTTAATAGGTTTCTTTTCTTCCCTTTAGTCAGGCATATTATTTTATGTTATGTTCAGAAAAGCCAATTGACATTAGAAAATGCCATGCAATTCAAATGTTTGCAGCTTAAAAATATCCCCTAAATTACAAGTTCTTTTTCATTATGTACTGCCAGAGATGAAATCCATTTTACTCGCCTCTTTAAGAAATAATATTTTAACTCATTCCAATTTACATGTTTTCCAAGCCAGCTATTCTTAAGGGGTCCTTGGTGCTCTTTGAGCTTGCTTGTTTTCTTTACTCTAACTAGGTAACATCATTAGCAGTGATTAACAGCTAGCACTGAAGATTTAATTTAGATAAGTTAATGAAATGTTTGCAAGAAAACAAGCAAGCTCAGAGAGCCCCAAGAACCCTTCATTTCAACCCTGAGCTAGAAATATCTTCATTTATTGGCAACTGTTTGCGTGAAGAAATATCCATTTGGTTCAGTACCAAGCCGGGAGAAAGGTAGTGGAGACAAAATGGAGGCTGGAAGCTGATAGGAAAGAAGGTTTAATGATGAAAAGCACCACGAAGCACGTGTGATTTTGGATTTTGTGATTTTTTTTGTCAACTCCACATGGAGTTGACAGTGTATGTGTGTGGGGGGTATTTATACCTTCTCTTGGGCTTTGCACTTGAGCTTCCTGTTCCTGTACAAGAAGATGTATTCTATTGTTTATTGTCAGACTCTTATGGGGCCATGAACAAATCCTAGGATTTTGTCTGAGCTAAGTTTGGTTGAAGTTTCTGAGGGTCATGCAAGGAAGGACTGTTGAACAATTCCTATTGTGGCTGAGGGATAATCCTACCTTTGTTGGATCTTGAGTGAGGGTATTTGCTCATGAATAGAGCTAGCTATCTCTTTATCTGTTATGTGCTTACATCTGCTGTGGGATATTAAGGAAGGTAGGAGGTGCTTCCTGCTTTAGAAAAATTAAAAATTATTTCCTAATTTTTTTCATTCTTCTAGGAGAGGCGTGGGTGCTATCTTTCTATGTGCTCTTAAACTTTTGAATATAGGAAACCAACGCATTGTTGTCATTGTAGATAAAAAGATTTGTCAGGCCGAAGGCATTTTAGTTAGGGTCTTTGCCAGTAGAGGACAGATCATGTGTTCATATCGAGACACTACATTCTTTCCAAAGCTGTGATGGAATTTGTTCTGTTGCCTGAACTACCTACCGAGACCCCCCACCTCGATGTCCCTGGCTGAGTGGATGGAGACACTGAAAAGGGGGTGGAAGAACACCAAGAAAGCACTAGCTGAAGCAACAGAAGCCTACAAGAAGCAAGCAGACAAGCACCAATTACTCCAGCTTCTCTTCCGAGTGGAGGATAAAGTTTTCTTGTTCACAAAATATATCTTATTGAAAATGCCCAGCAAGACGCTAGGGCCAAAATTCTTGGGTCCTTTCCCAATAGTTAAAATTATCAATCCAGTCACACTTGCTTTGAGTATTGGGGAGAATTCATCCTGTGTTTCATTGCAGTTTATTAAAACCTGTGATTCTTTTTCTTTTTTTTTTAAATCAGTCATTTAACATTTCAGGAGAATCTACAGCTTTAAAAAGAGTGCCAAATTTCATAGAAATTAGTGTAGAATTTTTGGAACAATGCTGCCTCTTTTATGTCTTATTAAGGAAAGAATTAAGCAGAACAACCAAGAAGGAAGGGAAAAATAAGACAAAAATCCATCCATTTCAACTTCACTGAAGATCATGGAAGATAAACTGCCAAGGAAGAAATAAATTTAATTATACAAATGTTAAATTGATATTAATATTGTGGTATATACTTATGTTTGTATTTTGATTCCTTCTTCATGCTTGCTTTTTAATGCATTGACGTTAAAGGAGCATCCAAAGCTGGCCACAGAGTGGGACGGGAATGAAGATTTTGCAGTATTTTTCCCCTGCCACGTCCACTAAACCACGGTCACAAAACCGGTGGGGAGAAATGTTAGATTTCACCCCTGATCTGAAGGGATAATGTGCCCATAGCATCCACCAAAAATTCCTGAAAGTCAACACATCTTTTCTTAGTATCAGAAGACAGCCATAGAGAGAAGCTAAACTCTTCCAGAAAAATAAAATTTTGTAAAGGATGTTTGGTGGGTGTTTCAGAAACACATGCTTGCTCTGAATCTCTGTTTTCTCCATTTGGATCTGAAGCTCTGAACAGAAGTAGAGTTTACTAAAAATGACTGTCAATGAGGCAGACAAAGTCACAGAGCTTTAGATGGCTGTCTTTAAAAACCCAGAGAAATACCTCATTCCAAATTCTTGCAATTTTCCCCAATTATAGCCTTTAATTATAGCCTTTTAATACTTTGTTGGTAGGCCACCTGGCATTTTGATGGTTAGAGTGCAGTACTGCAGGATACTTCTGCTGACTGCCTGCAATTTGGCAAATCGAATCTCACCAGGTTCAGGATTGAGTCAGTCTTCCATCCTTCTGGAAGGCTGAAGGGTAAAATGAGAAACCAGATTGTTAGGGGCAATATGCTAACTTTGTAAATCACTTAGAGATGGCTGTAAAGTGCTGTGAAGTTGTGTATAATTCTAAGTTCTATTGCTATTTCTCTTTATGCAGGGAACTGAAACCATGTCGTGGAAGAGAATCAAGGACTAGATGAGAACGGAAGGTTCTTTCTGCCTGGGCTTTTACCCCTCTCGCCAGACCATCTCACGATGTCAAAGAAGGGTGCCAGCTTTCGAGCTAAAGGAGAAAAACCGGACGCTTTAGCTGCCTTGCAAGCTGCTAATGAAGAGCTCAGGGCAAAGCTCACAGATATTCAAATTGAACTTCAGCAAGAAAAGAGTAAGGTGTGCATCTTCCCCACTTATTTTTTCTTAGAAAAATTAAAGTTATCCAGCCACTTACTTCTTGCTCTCATAAGTAAACTCTGCATGTGAAAAATAATATAAGATAACCTGTATTGTCACTTTTTGTTGTGTGAATACACCAGCACACAGTAAAAATTGAACGTTTGATACCCACTCTCAAAAGAGACCTCATACCCATACATATAAATATGACACACACACATATACACACACACTAATCACAGTCTATTTTAAATACATAGCAGAAAAAAAGAGTTCTGATAGTTAACAAGATTGATACTACAGTATATGGTATAAAGCTATTACAGAATCGGGATATTCTGCTTCAGATACCTCTGAAACCTCCTCCCAGAAGGTCACAAAGAAAACTGGTTATGGAGAAGATATGTAGCCTCCCTGACAATATTGCAATACTGCAGACTCTTGTCAAGCAGTGCTCAGATGCCATGTCCTGGGTAGAAGGAAGTGAACTTCCAATAATCTTTTCTGCAGTCCTCACCACTCTATTCCTGTCTGAAACAGTAATACAGTGATCCCCCGATCATTGCGGGGGTTCCGTTCCAGGACCCCCCGCAACGAGCGGGTTTTCGCGAAGTAGCGCTGCGGAAGTAAAAACACCATCTGCGCATGCGCAGATGGTGTTTTTACTCCCGCAGCGCTAGCGAGGAGCCGAAGATTGGGGTTCCTGTTTTAAAACGTCGCCGCCGGCATGGGCGGCTTGCCAGCATCCCCTGGACCCCCAACCCGGGTTTGGGGGGCTGCTAGGAAGCCGCCCATGCCGGCGGCGATGTTTTAAAACAGCCGCGCCGCTTTCCAATGAGTCCCGAAGACAAACGTCAAACTTCCGCGTTTGTCTTCGGGACTCATTGGAAAGCGGCGCGGCTGTTTTAAAACGTCGCCGCCGGCATGGGCGGCTTGCCAGCACCCCCCCGAACCCGGGTGGCTGGGCGAGCAGCGAGCGAACGGCGGGTGGCCGGGCGAAGGGCGGGCGAGCGGCAAAGGGCGGGCGAACGGGTGCTGGGGAGGGCTTCTCGCCCTCCCGCCAGCAAGAGGGGGAGCGAACGGCGTGGGCAGGCTGCGGACAAGCCGTTCGCTCGGGCCGCTTCCCAGCTGAGTACTCAGCTGGGAAGCGGCCCGAGCGAACGGCGTGGGCGGGAGAAGGGCGCGCGAGCCGCGGGCGCGCGGGCAGGCAGGCTGCGGACAAGCCGTTCGCTCGGGCCGCTTCCCAGCTGAGTACTCAGCTGGGAAGCAGCCGAGCGAAGCGGCAGCAGCGAGGAGTTTGCGTGGGCGGTGGGGAAACTCCTCGCTGATGCCCGCCAAGAGGGGGAAGACCTAGGGAAGCCGCCCAGCAGCTGATCTGCCCGGCGCCATCTATGCATGCGTGCCCATAGGAAAAAGGGCACGCATGCACAGATGGTGTTTTGACTTCCGGGTTGAAAAATCGCAAATTAGCCTATTTGCAATGGTCGGGGACGCAATAACCGGGGGATCACTGTACCTCCAAACCACACAGTAATATGACAGGATGCTTTCAATCGTCCCTCTATAGAAAGAGATAAGGACAGGAGAAAAGTGTGCTCTTTTCCTACGATGCAGAAAATGAGGCACTACTGTGCCTGCTTCACCAAGCTAAGTTGCTAGTCAGCTGCACACCCAGAAATGTGATGCTACTATGTCCACAATTGGAGTGTTAATACACAGAGGTATATGGCTATGCCTCCCTTTTCTGAAATCAACAATGATCTATTTTGTTTTTTCTACATTTAAAACCAGGCTGTTTTTATTATACCAGTTCATCAAACGCTCTATCTCCTCCAAGTAATTGCCTTCATTATCATCCTGAATAAAGCCTACCAAATAGATGTTGTTTTGTAATAGGATATAGCATAAGAATCCAATTGCAGAATGTGGTGAACTTTAAACAAAGTCTTAGTCTTCAATATTACTCCGGAGGAATGAAGTCTGAATATTGGTTTGGAGCCATTCCTTATAGAAGGTACATTTTGATCAATTATTCAGCACATTCTCTAATTGGTCCCCTTTGGAGGCAAAACCAGCTGCATTGTCAGCATGTATTGTACATCAAGGAGTAGAACTGCCAGGATGGTCTTGGAAAGGCGGGGGCAACATTGAGGTAAATCCATTCTCAGAACACATCTCATTTGCTAATTTGGCAATTTCTATAGGGGAAAAAAAATCAAGCTACGGTTATGGTAAAGGATGAAGCCTGAAGTATGTGTTTGCTATTAGAACAGTAAACCAAAGCTGAAGATGTAGTTTGGCAAATATTTGTTTTCTATGCAGACTGACTGTTTTTGTGACATTTCTGTATCGCTCTGTCCCCACTCCAGTTGGGTTGGGTCACAGCTAGTGATGGGCAAACCCAACAAAGTTCGGGTTCGGTGGATTCGGGCGAACTTTGCAAAAAATTCGGGTGACGTCACAGAACCATGAACCCGAACCGAACTCCGAACTTTTTAAAAATAGAGCCACAGAAGGCAGCCCTGTGGTTGCCCACAAATTAAATTTGCAAGAGGGTGAACAGGGACACAGAGTAGCAGGAGGAGGCAACAGCAGCCACCCACCAGCTTTTGCCCAGCAATCCCATATGCGGCAGGCATCACCTTTTTCACAGTAATACCCTATGATGGAAGGCCATGCGCTCTGTGGCCACCGTGACCAGTAGCAGCAGCTTGAGGCTTCAGATTACACAGAAAAAGGAAAGGCAGATAAAGAAGGTGGACCAGAGGTTGCCCACAAATTAAATTGAGAGACAGTGCTAGTGGCTTTGTCTTGCATAGAAAAAGGAAAGGCAGAGAAAGAAGGTGGCCCTGTGGTTGCCCACAAATAAAATTTGCAAGAGGGTGAACAGGGGGATGCAGAATAGCAGGAGGAGGAAACAGTAGCCACCCACCAGATTTTGCCCAGCAATCCTGTGCGATTGGAGGGCATGCGCTATGTGGCACGCTGGGTCACTGGCCACTGTGAGCAGTAGTAACAGCAGACTGAACACTGAGAGTTTTCAGTCCACATGTGATCTAGCACCTCGTCATCACCCCTGGTATCTTCTTCCACCGACTCCTCCCCGCTAGCCTTACTCTCAGACTCTACATTGCAGTAAGCTGCAGGATCGGTGATCTGGGTCTCATCATCCTTCCCAGATGATGCCATGGACACCTCCTCTTTCTCTTGTTCTGTTGCCATGGCTGGATGGCTTTGCACACTGGACAAGAGTGCACACTGGCAAATTGCAACTGGTGGAGAGAGAACACAAACCGTGTTTGTCAAACCCAAACCAAAACATTACATCCCATTACTATAAGTCTGCATATATCAGATTTACAAACGGTGACAGTTCTGGGAGGGAACATAGTTTATAGTTTATTAGAGTTGTATGTTGTCCCTCTCCAAAGACTCCCTGCATTTAGGGTCCCTGCAACCATTTTTCCAAAAGAAGTTTTTTCTTCCTGGCCAGGTGCACAGTACAGCCATTGACTGGATTCGAACTCAGGACACACTAAAAGTTTCCCCATGAAAATACACATGGATATCTCAGATTTTCAATAGGTGACACAACTTGGAAGGAACATCCATTTAGGCTCTCAGAACAAATCTGTGTAAAAAATAGGTTTATTGAACACAAACTTTAGTCAAACACAAACTATACCCAAACTTTCACCATAAAAATATAACTGGCTATATACATACATAACAGGAATTTTACAACTGTGAGGGTGGTGTTGGTGTTGGTGGTAGCGAACGCTCTAACCATTCACTCAGGTGGTGGCACAGCAACGTCCTCTGTGATCTACGCCTGGTTCATTTTAAGAAATGTCAGTATGTCAATGTTGTCTGTGGATAGGTGGATCCTTCTGTCAGTGATGACCCCTCCACGCTCTGACAGGATGCTTGCCGCAGGGCAGGCCAGCACTTCCAGGGCATTGAGGGCAAGCTCTGGCCACGTGTTCAATTTTCCTACCCAAAAATTGAAGTTGGTGGAGGCATTGCTAAGAACCATCATGTGCATGGACAGGTATTCGTCCACCATGTGGGTCACGTGATGCCTTCTGCTATGGGATATCACATCTGAGGATGGTGGATCTGTGTGGATGTTGAATATGACGTCATGCATATTTGCAATGTCTGCCAATGACCACTCCCCTGTGGTGCTGCCAGTGTCCCCGCTGCGTTGCCGACTGCGTCCTACTCCTACTACGCGTGCCACCACTGGTATTATGTGTATTATGTGCTCCCGCTCGGGCACTGGTATGAAGGAGGTGATGCTGTCCTTATAACAGGATCCAGCAGGGCGGCCACCCAGTAACTGGCAGAGTTGAGGATCCGGGCTATCCTGGGGTCATTCCGCAGGCACTGGAGCATGTAGTGGCTCATGTGAGCCAGGCTGCCCGCAGTCAAGGCGATGTTTTCAGCAACAGGTCTCTACTCCTCCTCCTCCTCCTCTTCCTCTTCCTCCTGCTCCCTCCTCCAGTCATGCTCCATTGGTGCCCGTGAGGTGCACTGGGGGGCGCCCTGCTGCAAGTCCTCCTCTTCCTCCTCCTCCTGCCCCAAATCTCTACGCTGGCTGGAGAGCGGAGTATCTGGCTGCTGTCAGCACAGCCCCCCACCCTGCGAGACATGGATTTGCTGGGAAAATGGACCTTCCTCCACCTGCTCCTCCTGTTGTGCCTGCCGCTTTGTTTCCTCCTGTCGCACATCCTGCATGGCCTGAAGGGTTTTTTCCAGCAGACAAGCCATGGGGATGGTAGCACTGATGACGGAATTGTCAGCGCTGACCATATTAGTCACATACTGGAAGCCATTCAGGACGGAACAAATGTCCCTCATGGAGGCCCACTCATTGGGGGTAAAGTGCTGTGGGTCTGCACTTCTACTTGACCGGGGGTTATGAAACTGGTAATCCACTATTGCCTGATGTTGCTCACACACCCTTTGAAGCATATGCAGCATGGAATTCCACCTGGTTGGCAAATTGCAGATGAGGCGGTGGGTGGCAAGGTCAAAGTTCCTCTGCAGGGAAGATAGGGGAGCAGCAGCAGGGTGGGAACGTTGAAAGTGCGCACACACTGCACGCACTTTACCCAGCAGCACCGACATGCCTGGATAATTGGCCAGGAACTTCTGCACCACCAGGTTGACCACATGCACCATGCAAGGGATGTGCGTCAACCCCAAGGCTGCCACAAGGTTCTGCCTGTTGTCGCATACCACCTTCCCTGGCTTCAGATTCAGCAGCAACAACCACTCATCTGTCTGCCCCTGAATTTTAGAGTTAAGAAACATCTGTTTCCCAAGGTTTCTGGATAGGCAATACAAGACTTGTATAAAACCAGAACAGCGCTATGGATAAGGACCCCGCAACAGTATTATTAATGTGGAGACCTATTCTCTTCTATTGATTAGAATAGAATTAATATCACTACCATCCATGAAAAGGGGCTCCTTGGATTTGATCTTGAATTCTATGAAAAGTTTGTAGTAACATTTCATTCTTGCTCTCCCTCCCCCCCACCTTTGGCTCAAATAACTACCCATCTTTTTTACCATATTTTCTTTTTTCATGACTTGCCAAATCAAATAATTTTTGTAGACATTCACAGTTCAATAAACAGTTTTGTGTAAGTTATTCCAATTCATTTGACTTAGGTTTTACATGTCCTCTACACATTACCTCATTTAGAAGGGTACATAAATCATACCAATGCCATGCTAGAACATCCATTCTTGACAGGATATGCTGATTTTTAACATAATTCACAGCAGACTTCCTTTATATAAAACTATGACATCATCCTTATTTCTTGCTGGATTCCAGTACCTATCTGTTCATTGAAGTTCAGTTACATCTTCCTGCTCTTTAACTTGAGGAAAGTTAAAATGTTGGACATGGAAAGTGAATGCCTCTTTCATTTCAATATCATTGCCCAAACCACCCACTATTCTTCAGAATTTAGTTTGCTACCTCATTTCATATACTTTATTCATAATTCTTTGACAATTTTGTCCATTCTGTTTCCCAGATAGTAAAGTAAAAGATATTCTAATTCTTATAAATGTCTGTACATGTATGTGTGAGTTCATGCATACATATAATATTACATTGATTGGGTTAACAAGTGCCATCTAAATATGTAGGATGGCATTTCCCAGAATTTTTTGAAATTGTAGTCCAATCCATCTACAGCAGGGCTTGTCAAACATGTGTCACCACTGGAGTGTCACATGACGTATCTGGACTCCCCCCCCTTTGTTAAATGGGGGGGGGCAGCATATGATGCATCTGGCCATGAGTTTGACATTCCTGATCTAGAGGATGTATGATCAAGAAAAGCCACTATTAGTTACTATCTTTAAATTTACCTTAAAAAAGAATCCTAAATATTTTAGTGAAGAACATATGTACTTGAGCATACTTGAACAATCCAATTCAGATTTAAGAATTACATATTAGATACTACTTTTTGAGGAAAGAACCCTGTAGAATTAAAAGCACCTAGGTCAGTGATGGCGAACCTATGGCATGGGTGCCTCAGGTGGGACGCGGAGCCATATCTGGTGGCACATGAGCTGTTGCACCAATGTGCATGTGTGTGCCAGTAGCTGATTTTCTGCTCACCTGGAGGCTCTGGGAGGGCATTTTTGGCTTCTGGAGAGACTCTAGGAGCATGGGGGGAGGAATTTTTGCCTCTGGAACCTGTGGAGGGTGAAAAATGGGCCTACCAGGCCCACCAGAGGTTCGAAAATGGGTTGTTTTAGGACTCCAGAGAGCCTCTGGGAGGTGGAGGAAGCCATTTTCGCAGTCCCCAGACATTGAATTATGGGTGTGGGCACTCACACATACACGACAGCACATGCACATACGTTTTTGGCACTCAAGGAAAAAAGGGTTCACCATCACTGATCTAGTGCTTTTCAATTCACATATATTATCCCACTATTTCCCACCATTCCTGTGCAAGTTCATCTTATAATTTAAAGCATTATCTTTTCCAGTTGTAACAGTTATATAGATTAATATAAAATAGCTTTTATTTAAAGTATTGATTGTATTGGACATTGCTATAACTGGCGATATAATCAGTTTGCATAGTAAACTAACTTGTCACTAATTAAAAATAAGCCATCTGTTAGGGTTAGGCATATCTTGCATGTTGTTAATACCAGTTGCAGACAAGCAATTATAGGCCAGTGTTCTGCAATTATGCATCTCTTCCAACTAGGAATTTTAATGGGATTCCAAATTCTTGTACAAATTATATTTTGAATAACTCAGCAGCATTGTACTATTAAACTCCTACTTGCAACAGTTCCATTTCTAACAAGACACTACTAAAAGATCATGAGTAAAAGATCATATTTAAAAGCATGGTTCGTGGTTTTATTAAATGTCGAGAAAGCTCAGAATTGTTCCCTATGAAAATGAAATCGGTTTCTGACATTGGAAAATAGGAAAGTGCATAAATTTCTGATATTGGATTAATCAGCTGATTATGGGATCTTCCAGGAAGGGTAGGAGTCCAGAAGATACACCCTATCCCTATGATGGCAAACCTATGGCACATGTACCACAGAGCCATATCAGAGGGCGCACGAGGCATTGCCCTTTGTTAGTTCCAGCCAGTGGTGGGCTACAAGATGGAACGCTAAATTGCACTCACCTCCGCGACTCGTAAGTTCTTGCGGGGCCAGCGCAATTTTGCTGCTGCATCTGTGGAGGCAGCAAAATCATGTAGGAAGCTGCAGGTGCGCGTGTTTTGGCACGTGCGGAAGCAAAAAAACCTTGCCAAAACACGGACACATCTGTGGCTCCGTGTGCGATTTTGCTGCCTCCACGGGTGCAGCAGCAAAATTGTACTGGTCCCGCAAGAACATACAAGCTGCAGCGGTGAGCACAATTTAGCGTTCCAGCTCGTAGCCCACCGCTGGTTTCAGCTCACATGGGTGTGCTAGCCAGCTGATTTTCGGCCTTGGGGAAGGCTGTTTTGCCCTCTAGAGACTTCAAGGAAACTTCCCTGAAGGCTCTGGAGTGCAAAAAATAGCATAATGGGCAAACCAGAAGTCCATTTTTCCGAACTTCTGGTTTGCCCATTTTGTTTTTTTTAACCATCTAGCATACATACACACACACTTTGACACGTGAACAAAAAAAAAAAATCGCCATCACTGCGGCCTATCCTATTATACAATGCTATGTTGATTTGGAATTTTACCATATATAGAATTCACATAAAATTCATTTTCACTGGATGCTTACCATTGGAGGAATTCCCCACAGGAAAAAAAAAATTAGGAGGCTTTGATGTCAGAAATTCTGAAAAAGGACTTAGGGTAGCTCACCTACACAAATTTCCTTTGATCTTTTGTGAACTGAGGGATGATCACCCTGCCAATTGAATCATAAGTATTTTTATAGTACAGTACATGTAATAATGCGTATAATCTGTAGCAAGATGGTGTTTTAACACACTGAAGGTTCTTTCCTTGTCTTTTAGGCCAGCAAATTGGAGAGGGAGAAAAACCAAGAAACGAGGCAGATTAAAGAACACGAGCAGCATAAAAACACAGTCATTGTAACGGAACTCAAGGCTAAACTTCATGAAGAAAAAATGAAAGAGCTCCAGGGTGTTCGTGAAGGACTTTTAAGACAGCATGAGGCTGAGCTTCTTAGAGTTATCAAAATTAAAGATAATGAAATTCAAAGACTCCAGACCTTACTTAATGCTGTACGAGATGGGACACCTGACAAGGTTAAGACGGTGCTCTACTCTGAAGCAAAAGAAGAGGCCAAGAAAGGATTTGAAGTGGAGAAAATTAAAATGCAGCAGGAAATCTTGGAACTGAAGGGGGCTAAGAAACAAGTGGAGGAAGCTTTGTCGGTAGTCATTCAAGCTGACAAAATAAAAGCAGCAGAGATACGAAGCGTTTATCACCTACATCAAGAAGAAATCACCCGAATAAAGAAAGATTGTGATCGGGAAATTCGCAGGCTGGTATGGAGTTTTCCATCATCTTGATTATTTTAATAGGAGGAAGTAAATGTTTTTTCCATGTTGTTTTTGCTAACAATAATTTAATATAGATGGCCAAGCATCCTCCTTTTGAACAGCTAATCTAGATAGATCCTCCAGATCTTTTATCCAATACTAATTAAATCTTAGTAGATGTGGTTATCTCTGCAATGGATGCTCTTTGACCTTTTGTCAAAAAGCTGTCGCTGGCTGAAAGATTTGAGTCTGCTTGTCAATTGCATTGTTGCCATGTCATCTGCTCCAGATTATAATTAATTCCATCTGGATTATGAGCTTCACACAAATATGTGTTAATATTCTGCAAAAGTTGGGGTTCCTTTCTAACGTTCCAAACTTGAAAAACAGGGATGTGATATAAGGATTTCTTTTGCACTTCTTATATTGTGTATTTATGACATTTATTTTTAAATCTCTTTGGTGTGCAGATTTTAAATTTACTACATAAATTATTGGTTGCTTTACTGTTCTTATCATGGAGTAATAGAACTGAAGTGTCTGAATTATATAGTAAGTTAAAAATTTCAACTCTGGCTTGGACACACTTGCTCTATAGTCAGAGACTTCTAAAAGGAGCATTGCTGATAGTACATATATCTGGAAATAAAATATTGTTTTATAAGGCATTAAAAACTTTTAAATCCCTGCTGAAATCTATTACAGTGATCCCCCGGTTATTGCGTTCCCGACCATTGCGAACAGGCTAATTTGCGATTTTTCAACCCGGAAGTCAAAACACCATCTGCGCATGCGTGCCCTTTTTTCTATGGGCACGCATGCGTAGATGGCGCCGGGCAGATCAGCTGCTGGGCGGCTTCCCTGGGTCTTCCCCCTCTTGCTGGTGGGAGGGCGAAGCCCCCCCCAGCACCTGCTCGCCCGCCGTTCGCCCGGCCACCCGCCCTTCGCCCGCCCTTCGCCCGGCCACCCGCCCTTCGCCCGCCCTTCGCCGCTCGCTCGCCCGCCCTTCGCCCTTCGCCCGGGAAGTTAAATCCACACCTGTAATTTATTTCTGTTGCCCTGCTCATTTAAATTGCACAATGCTTTCCATATAGAAAAATAAGTAATTTATAATGACTCTTATTTTCTTTCAATTTCCAGAATAAAATATTTGCATTACATAAATCATTCAAAGTACTTTTGAAAGATTTAAAATGATATCTTTGGATAACATGTGTATGATGTTTTGTGTTTATTTTACTTTCCTCTCTAACAGGTGTTTAATTTTTGGATTTGGGGATTGTAATTATTACAATAACAGTATATTGAAGTTGTTAAAAAATATTTAACCTTAAGATTTAAAGTGATGAGATTCTATCTTTTAGGAAACAATTTTAAATTTAATCCACTAGCTTGGATAACATAGTATAGTATAGTTTCTATAAAGAGATTTTATAAAGGAATACCATTGACCATTGGCAATCAAATCCAATTTGTGAAATGCAAAAGCAAAAAGTAAAACTGTTACTGGTGCCTGAAATGTAAAAAAAGCAATGTACAAGGAAGGAAACGAAAAATAAGCTATACACTGTCCCATCATTGTTTTTTCACCTCTTCTCTTCATAATCATTATTATCAGGTTGAAATAGGGAAGATGTCCAAGAAATTTCCACAATACATCTCAGTAATATGATACCAGGGATCTATCGTGGGAAGAGTAAAACTGGGACAATGAAAGTTTTCTACTTTAGAACTTTGTCCATTACTAATAGGCTAATTCTTTTTCATTTGATATTGCCTGCTTTAGCATACTTGAAGAAGGCTATTTAAAAAATTAGCTGTATCTTTCAAGATAGCAAAATGTATTGATCAATATTGCTATATAGCAGTGATGGTGAACCTTTTTTTCCTTGAGTGCCGAAAAAGTGTGGCTGCGCGTGAGTGCCCACAACCATAATTCAATGCCTAGGGAGGACGAAAACAGCTTCCCTTGCCTCCTGGAAGTCCCCTGGAGGCCAGAAATACCCTGTCTCCCAACTTCTGGTAGGCCCAGTAGCCTCATGTTTCACCCTCCCCAGGCTCCAAAGGCTTCCCTGGAGCTGGGGGAGGGTAAGACAGCTCACGTGCTAGCAGATATGGCTCCACGTGCCACCTGTGGCACCCATGCCATAGGTTCACCATCACTACTATATAGTTTTAATCGATTGTAGCTGCTGTAGGAACATATCCTCAACAATGATTAATGCTATTCTCATAAGCACCAAAGGAGCAGAAATACTTTCTGTGTCATTGGAATAATTTATCCAATTTCTATACTGCCCATCACATTTGCATGACATTAAGCAGTTTACAAATAAAAATAATCCATAATTTGTACTTGAAGTTCTTTATTTTGTTGAGTTGGGTAAAATGAAAGTCTCAATTGTGTGAGATTCAGCTCCTGAGGAGTATAAGGGCACATGCTGTTTTCTTGGAAGTGACATGGAAGTCTTTTTTCAAAAATATCTTTTTTCCAATTTTAGCATACATCTCTAGGAAGTGCTGGAAAATGATTCAGTCTCATTATTATTTTGTGAATTTAAATATTCCCATTAGATAAATTTAGGAAAATGGGAAAGTCCAACAGGTCAAATGACAAAAGTGTTATAGCCACACTGTGGGCGTGGCTTATGTAGGACGCCTTGCATTTTCTTTCAACATCTTTCAGTGCAAATTGGGTACTCTGGGGTGGAGCTCCATTTTTGCTACACCACTGCATTCGCCCCCACCCCAATCCAGGCAGTAGCCCACCCCTGGCTACAGCTAACATTTCCCTGAAGAAATGCAATCTACTAGATAAAATATCAGTTTACTAATCAGACCAGTGCGTGACATTTCATGTTTATGTTAATGACCCAATTCAGTCCTAAATCTTGGACTGCTTGCATCTATGAAAATTGTACAGAGAAGAAAGTTTGATTGTATGCTGATATATACAGTTTTTTTAGAATTTTAGATTAATGCTACAAAAAAAAACAAGATAGGAAAATCATACGATGCAGTAGTTATTTTTAATCTTTTGTCTTTCTCATGTCATCCAGAGAGCACATATTAATCAGCTTGCTACTGAATTAATATATTTTAGATTTAATTCATTAAATCATAAAACATATTATTGAACAATATATTAAACAGATAGGAGGATTGCCAGGAATTTTCTATTTCTAACTATAATTCAACTCAAATTGGTCGTCGTCCCTCTCCACACTGGATTTAGCTGAATTTAAAACAATTTTACATTCTATTTTGTACCAAATACATGCTGTTGCAATGAATATATACTTTTTGATTATACTTTAATGCATTTGTCAAATATGTGATGATGCTTTATCAAAGCTCTTGAGCTCATTCTGGTTTGCATATTCTGGATAAAAGTTCCTACTGTGCATAATACATTTGGGGGAAAATACAAAAGAAATTATGACTTTGAAGATATTTCCTTTTCTTTTAATATCACATACAGTGATATCATGTGCATCATCTTATTTCTATTGCTTCTTTCATCCACACAACACCTAGACACAAATTAGGAATTCATCAAAACAAAAAAATAAAAAAATACACAAAACAAAACTGCCTTCAGAAGATATCCATTTATTTTCAGTTCTTTACTACAAATATTAAGTGAAGTATTAGATAGGTCTACATAATGAATTGTATTTTGGATTTCTCACACCATATTTTTTATTTATTATTTCATAGGCCACTTCTGAAGCCAACCCCACTGTCTCCTTAATTTCCTTTTTCCTGACCAGAAGCAGCATTAGATTGATTTGCCATTATTCTAGGACACAAGGTCAAAAATTTAAAGATTCTCCTATGTCCGCATGGGAATCTGCCATACAAGGAAACCACCAGAGGGAATTTGTGAAATGACAGATTTGATTGAACTGTGCAATTTGAGTCCCATATGATTGGGAGCATGGGAAGATTGCATAACATCACTTGGTTATTCATATCATGAGAAAAAGAAATGATGTGTCAGTAAACCCAAAACATTTAACACAGAACTGTAACTTATTTCAAACATCTTAATGAGGAATGGGGCTGTCACGTCAGATTCTCATACCTATGAATGGTTATTATAATGTCCATACAATACTAAGGTCAGGGTTTAAGGAACATTTAAGCCATCCCCCAGTCACAATGCTGCCACAAACTTAAAATATTATGACCTATCCTCTTTCACACATACACATACAAATTTGCATGGGAACTTGGGTCACAAAGAATCCACAAACTAAGATACTTTTCCAGATGTTCAGCTCTGTCTATAAATTGTAATACAGCCCAATTTACTAAGCGAATCTACCCTGGTAGACTGAGATTTATTAGTTATAATCTATAACATAGAAAAGCAATGTAAAGGCAAAAACCCACAAAGAGACCATAACAAGAGAAAAATATTTACATGATTTCTTATTACTTTCATAGGCGTGCTTAGAAAATTGGGGGGGGGGGGGGCTGTAACTCGGTGTTGAAATAATAGAAAATACCTGTAGCTCGGCTGTTAAATTTTGTTAGATTTTGGCAGTGGTTTGCTCTCCGAGTTTGCCATTTAGCTCTCTTCCAATGCTACATTGCTGATAAACTCCATTAGAATTTTTCCTACGGAAAGTGAGGAAGCTATATCTTAATCAATGACTGGAGATGGATTTTCTAATAGCTGTGCTCAGGAAATATTTGTTTTGTACAGAGATGTTTCACATTTAAAATATGCCCCTTTTTTTCCTGCAGCTTATGCTGGTATATGCTATTAACAATGCTAATGAAGACCATCGTCCTATAAGTAACTGACATCACATTACAAATTATGTGTTGGTTTTAATGCAAACTGATAAATAATAGCCATAGCTCTGAAAGCCAGCTGAATTTCAAAAAGAAAAACACAGTAGAGAAGATGGCAGAGACTGGAGAGAGAAAGACAGACAAGAAGGGGGGGGGAGGGACCCTCATATTTCACAGCACAATGTTTCCATAATTGTCAGCAGTAGTGCTCACAAGCTGTTTATTAATTAAAATGCAGTCTTGGTAGAGGCAACCTGCTAAATGCAAAGTGGAAGTAGCCATGCTGTTAACCAAGGCATTTCCTTAAAGATGATTGGTTATTACTCTCATGTATATTCATTCAGTCTGTTTCACAAGTAGGCCTTTTTACGGAAAGTAGGTGGTAAAAATTCTAAGCAAGGCGAGACATGGCGAGCATTGCTTTCTAGAGCGATGAATGAAAGGTGTGCAATAGTTTTGGGGAGAGATGAATACTGAACACTGGTGCAGCCCTCCTAGTGAGTTGTTGGTATTTTTTTTAATCATACATCTTTGTCTTACAACTAGTACGTAGCAAATATGTTGAAAGAAAGTCTTTGAATTTGGGTGGTTTTTTGTATTGGTCTAATATCTTTGTGTCATTTTTCTAATGTGCTCTCTATATAATCTAACTTTTTAAATTTTGTGCTGTTATTGTTTTAAATAATCCTTTTAATAGTCATCCTATAGTGATCATAGATAATGGGTCCTGTGCTGTTTTACTGTGGGTTTTTTAAATGCACAAAATATACAAACCCCCACCCCCATTTTTTTTGCAGAGATTAAAATGTCATTGATTGAACTTTTTTGGGTTTTGGTTTTATTTTTAGGTATGCATTTTTGTTAAAGGGAAAAGCATGTTGAGATGAATGGAAAATTAGCTGTCTTCTTTTTTTAAAGAAAGAAAGAAAGAAATCCTTCCTGTATAGCTATGATAGAGCTTTTTAATGCATTTAATGGGAAATGACAAAAGGGAAAGCTTGTAGTAGGAAAACCTAAACGTACATTTATATGCATGTGGATTGGATTTTAATGTGGTCTAAGAAATGTAGGTTTGGGGGTGCAGTGCAATTACAGTTTAGTTAAATTACAGATATGAAAAGAAATTATCCTTCCCTGTTCTTCTGTGTACAGTATTTCTTGGGAATGTACTGACTGAATCATGTTTTATGGCTGATGCTTTCTCTAGGGTGATGTAATGGCATGTGAGAATGAGCTGGGGATTGGGGAAGAAATATTGCCGGGGGAACAGTCTGATAAGAGCAGCCATAGCCCAGATCCACATAATGGATGGAGAAAGAGAAGAGATTGTTCTCAGGATATAAAGGAGATAACAGGGTATTTGTACACACAGACTTTAAGGATTCTGTTAATGTAACCTTACAACAAAGAAGAATTAGCTCCTTTCATTGTGTTTCCTGTTTGTTCTACCTGGGAAGGCTGACAGGCAGTAATGGGTTGCTGCCCCCACGGGAGGGGGGTGGGCAGTGGGGATAGTAAGTTTATGCCCCATTTATTGAATGCTTAATAGTTTTTTTATTGTCCTTCCTTCTCTAGTACCTTAGTATGATCGTTAATTATTTTTAAAATATGAAATAATTAAATAGTATGTTTTACCTATAAACACTTTAATCATTTTAATCATTATCTAGAACTGAACTTTTATAGCAATTAAAGAAAAACGAGCGACTTGCCTAATCTGTTATCAAAACCTTAAAATGTTGCTGTGTTCCCCAACAAATAATGCTATCTATCATTTGTCCTTTTTGTGGCTATTCAAATAATGTGACTTAATCAACTGAAAAAGAGTCCAAGCACCTATTTGAAAATTTATCTTGGTCAGTAAGACACTCCCACCTAGTCACATGACCTTTAAGCCATCCCCCGGTCACATGAGTGTCAAGCCACTCCCACCTGGTCACATGGCTGGCAAGCCACTCCTACCTGGTCACATGATGATCAATCCACACCTACAAAATAAGCCCACACTGTGGCAGTAAAAAATTTAGCAGCCCATCACTGCCAACAGGAAGGCTCAAACAAAATCATAAAGGGAAAACAAAGAAAGGATAGCTTAGAGATGATTCATAATGCATGCATGCAATTTCCACCACTACCGTGTTTCCCCGATAGTAAGGCAGTGTCTTACTTTCTTTTTACCCCCAAAAGCCCCACTGTGTCTTACTTTGGGGGTATGTCTTATATTGTCCCCAGCACCGGGGCCGGCTCATCTTCGGGCGCGGGGAGCTGCCGGAAAGGAGGCGGGCGAAGGAGGGCGCCTGACCGCGCCACTCACCTTTCGGCTGTGCTGATTCTGGCTGCTCATCTTGCAGGGAGCTCCCAATTCTTCTTCCCCGCATGATGTGATGTGGGCCACCCCCTTCACCTTGGCTTTCGGGGGCAAAGGGGGGTTCGGGCTCCACCCGCTCCTTCTTGATCTGGCTGAGGTCCACCTGGTGCATGGGGCAGGGAGAGACCTCGACGTTCGGCGGGTTGTGGGGAGCATCCCCTCGCCACTCCCGGCAATGTTTCTCGGCAGGGGAGGCCAACTCCGCAGCGACACGGATGCTCGGCTGGCTGGCTAAAGGCAGGCCGTGGGGTGGATGGGCAGTCAAAAAGGGCGGGCGAAGGAGGGCGCAGTTCCGGCCGCTGTGCCCTCCTTCGCCCGCCTCCTTTCCAGCAGCTCCCCGCGCCCCCCTCGCCTTCGCTCACCGTGGCGCCACTGCTTCTTCCCCTGCCGAGGCTCAGCTGCAAGTGGCCAGCGAGGCCGATCGTCTCCGAGGCGAGCGGAAAGGAGGCGGGCGAAGGAGGGCGCAGCTCCGGCCGCTCGCCTCGGAGCCGATCAGCCTCACTGGCCGCTTGCAGCTGAGCCTCGGCAGGGGAAGAGGCGATGGCGCCGCGGCGAGTGAAGGCGAGGGGCGTGCGGGGAGCTGCCGGAAAGGAGGCGGGCGAAGGAGGGCGCAGCTCCGGCCGCTCGCCTCGGAGCCGATCGGCCTCGCTGGCCGCTTGCAGCTGAGCCTCGGCAGGGGAAGAGGCGATGGCGCCGCGGCGAGCGAAGGCGAGGGGCACGCAGGGAGCTTGGAAGCGACATCATCGCCCCCCCGCAATACCCCCGTGTTTCCCCGAAAGTAAGACATATGTCTTACTTTCGGGGTATGGCTTATATTAGCCGACCCCCCTGAAACCCCCCATATGTCTTACAATCGGGGGGGTCTTACTATCGGGGAAACTACTATCCCCGCATTAAAAAAAAAACCTGACAAAGACCCCTATTTCTTTAACAAAAACATGTTTTGTTTACATTTCATCTGTACAGCATGTTACATATGAAGGGAAAATGAATAGCAGAAAACTGAAATTTGTCTAAGTAGAAATTTCCATGTTTAATGGTTTCCCAACATTCAGGATGAATTGGCCTTACATCTTGACTCTTTAATTGGTACTTTTCCATCAACAGACACAGTTTGCATGGACTTCACCTGCATTCATAAACATATCAAACTGTCTTTACACTGTTCAAGCCAACTTAATTTGTTTTAAATTTAGCTTTTCCTACTGCCTCTTTAGTTTGTAATCCCTTTTCTCCAAAGCTAGAAAAACTAGATTTGGAGGCTGCTCTTAACTAATCAGTCCTAGAGAAAAATATCATGTATGTTGACTCACTATTTTGAAGCTCACAGTTGGCTGTCCCAGTTCAATTTCAATTTTTTTCCCATTATCTACTATACTGGACCAGACTATAGACACTACAATACCTTTTAGGGAAAAAGTTCTGTTTTGCTATCCAGAGAATAGGGCGAGATTCTACTTGGTTTAATATATTGACAAGTGAAAATAGTTTTATATTACAATTTATGAAAACCTTGAAAACTTCCAAAAGGGCTGGAAACTATTGGATATGTTGTAGCTTTTGAAATTTTGTATCAAGCATGGGATTATATTAGATCACGGAAATAAACTGAACATGTGCCTCCAAAGTTTAGACAGAATTCATTCAGAAGTTTCCATTTTGATGTTTAATATGATAGAAAATAAACCATTAAATGTATGACTAAAATGTTACTGTATCACATAAGTTTAAGCAAAATGATGTTTTTGCTCTAGTTCTGCCTAGTTGGGTTTTTTTAGAATTGCCCCCAAAATGCCACTCAAAGAAGTTCATTCTTTGACTCCTAAATTGTTGCTTTCCACAAAGTTATCAATGTTTAAGACTTCTTCTAGCTATCATTTTAACTTTTGGTATCAACCTTCCTAAATCTGGTATACAACCAGGGGTAGACTACTGCCTGGATGGGGGGGTGATGCAGTGGGGTAGCAAAAATGGAGCTCCACCCCAGAGCACCCAATTTGCACTGAAAGATATTGAAAGAAAATGCAGGGCATCCTGCATAAGCCATGCCCACAGTGTGGTAGTAAAAATTTTGGTAGCCCTTCACTGTATACAACAGACACTTTGAAATATAATCCACATTATTGTCCAGCCACATTCAGATTGGTGAAGATTTTAAGAATTTTCTATTTTTAAGAAAATGAAGCAGGGGGGATCTTTGAGTTATTAGAAAATATCTTTCTGAATGACTCTTCAAAAATAACCCATTCATTCACTGCTGTTATCCATTCTGTATTTTTGTAATACAAAAGGCAGGAGATAAACCAAAGATTGCTGAAAATTTCTGAATATTGTATTCTCCTCTCAGTGATGAACCAAGTTTCAATTTACAGCATAAATTATTTTCCTATTTAGTAAATTCCAAAAGGAAAGCATTGTGTGTGTGTGTGTGTGTGTATATATATATATATATATATATATATATGTGTGTGTGTGTGTGTGTGTGTGTGTGTTTTCGTAGATTTTCACGGGTACAGGTATGACAGTCTTGGTATATTTGGGTTTCTTCCCGTGTAGGATTTGGAAATTTCCAAATCCTACACAGGAAGAAACCCGAATATACCAAGACCGTCATATGCGACGTTTTGGTGAAATCACATTCACCATCATCAGGCTGAAGTTTCAAGCTTCGTGCTGCACGAAGCTTGAAACTTCAGCCTGATGATGGTGAATGTGATTTCACCGAAACGTCACATAGACACTCAAAATATTACACGGGGCAAAACCCGAACTCAGAACAATCTACATACATATACCCGTGAAAATCTACGAAAACAAATATATATATATATATATATATATATATATATATATATACCTCGTCTTACGAACCTCATGCCATGCAAACTTTTCGAGATATAAACCCGGGGTTTAAGGGTTTTTTACCTCTTCTTCTGAACTATTTTTACCATACGAACCTGCCACCGCTGGGATGCCCCGCCTCTGGACTTCTATTGCCAGGCAAAGGCTCCCCTTGCTGGGAAACCCCACCTCCAGACCTTCCGTTGCAAGCAAATTCCCCTGCAGCATTGCAAAAACATGGAAGTCCGGAGGTGGGGTTTCCCATGGAGGGGAGCCTCAGGGGAATACCAGCAGTGCAAAAACAGGTGCTTCGGCTGGCAAAAGGGGTGAGTAATCACTTTTCCATTGATTCCTATGGGAAACATTGTTTCATCTTACGAACTTTTCACCTTACAAACCTCATCCTGGAACCAATTAAGTTCGTAAGATGAGGTATCACTGTATGTGTATGTATATATAGGCCAGCCACATTATTGTTGTTGTTGTTGTTGTTGTTTTTGTTGTTGTTATTATTATTATTATTATTATTATTATTATTATTATTATTCATATGCATCAGTTCTTCCCAAGAACCTAGCATGTCATAATGTATGTGCATATTCAAGCCATGTGGCCTTTTGTAATTGACACATAAAAATCCAATATTTTGGGGGGTATGACACTGGGTGTGACAATAACCACAGGGACCATCACAGCAAGTTTATATCATAATTTGTCAATTTTGGTTTTTCAGATATTGACAATTTGTGATCTCCAGATCTTTGTCTTCTTTCTATTTGCTCCTGGAATTGCCCCATCAATTATCTATACTAATTATCTAATTATCTTTTCAACCGCAGTTAAATTTGATGTGTTATGAGCCCAAACTTTATCAGTTTCTATTGAGAAATCCCACAATCTGCTCTTTCTTGATTACTTTTTAACTGTATATTACCACGTTTCATTCCTGTACTGTGTTTCATTACTGGCATATGATAATTTTGCAGATGTTCCAATGAATCACTTTGGTGACTGTGTGATGATGATGATGATGATGAATTATACCTATGTCAAAAGACTTTTATTGCAGCATTTCCAAACCTGGTTGTGCTTACCAATAATAGTGCGTTTGAAACCTACAGAACTGAATCCAGTGTTTGTTCACCGCTTTCTGTAATGTAACATATTCCCCAAAGCTGGGATGCTGCCAGTTTCCATGGCAACTTAAGAACTGTACTGTATGTGATTGTATTTTATTCTCCTTGTAGATGGAGGAGATCAAATTTAAAGACAGAGCAGTCTACGTGCTGGAAAAAGAGTTAGGGGTTCAAGCTGGGCAAACTCAGAGACTTCAATTCCAAAAGGAGGCTTTAGATGAACAGCTGTCCCAGATCAGAGAGGCTGACCGGCATCTGAGTAGCCCCAAGCGGGAAGTTCCTCATCCAAGTGGTGCAGGAGACACTTCAGATCACTCAGGAAGTCCTGTAAGCACTTTCTAGTAGTTTTCCCTAAACCCACAAATTGTGCAAAAATCTTGATGAGTGACTGCCCGGACCAGAAAAGTTGGTTTTGATTTGTTTGTTTGCTTGCTTGTTTCAAAAGCAAGTAGGGGTGAGCAAACCCAGCTCAGATGTAGTCAAAAGACATCCTGAATTTCTGCTTTGCTTTTATTTTGCCAGCTACTTGCGTTTTTTTTAAAGCAATGTACCTTTCCTTGAATGTGTGCCTAATTTAACATTGTGGGACTCACAAGGTAAACTTATCTGTTAACCTATTAACAGCTGTCTGCTAGTTTTCATGGAGGCCTACATATATCTGTGAAAAAGAAACATGATGGCAAAATGATATCCTAACTCTCATGACTAATCCTGATGGATTGACTGTGCTTTTGATGTTAGGCAATGTTCTAGACTCTAGAAAATAAATGAGAGGCCAACTAATGTGCTTTTTCTTCCATACTTTACAATTTCTTACACCATTCAGTCTAAATTCACCTTTTATCTTGGCTTTTGACGTAACTATGCCACCTCTTCCAGCTTCTGTGTTAATTTGCTAACTACAGATTTTTCTGTCACATTTGTTAAACTTTTCTTTGTTGAACCTCATCAAGATTTCCTTTGTATTGCTCCTTAATTTGATCTATAGAATTTTTTTTTCAAAAACATAAACATAGATATTGTCAACCGGTCGTTCAAAGCCTCTCCTGCACCTGTTGAATGAAGAATACTAGCCCTATTGAGTTTCTTTGGTCCTTAGATGCTCATGTTTGCTCAAAGTAAAGGGTTCATACATAGTAAAGTAAATTAAAATTGCTAACAAATAGGAAAGCAGGAAGAAAACGTTATTAGAACTAAATTGCTTTTTGCTCAAAAAAAAATGAAGTTGCCTATTCATGTCAGTGCTCTGTTAAATTCACAGCTCCATGAGAGCCAAATGGATACAGTGGTTTGTTGCACACACTTAATTCATGTTATATTTCAGCATTAATAAATATCATAGGAAAATGATACACGACTCATTTAAAGTTCTCAATTCAACAGTGGCCTAAATATGAAACACTTTAGTAATTCTCAATCATTTATTTCACATTCCCAAAGCAACACCTGTGAATCTGTGTTTATTTACACATTTTGTTTTCATTTGCCTCTTCTCTTGCATAATAGTTTCTTTCTTAATTTCTGTTAGTCTCATCTTTTAGTATTAAGGTACAGATTTTTAGAATTAGTAATAACAAGGAAGAAGATGGGAATTGGTAGAAAGTTCTAATAATGTTTTTTCTTGTTGAACAGTTATTTGCAGTTGTTTTTTGTTTTAGGAACAGCAGTTGGACGAAAGGGATGCTCGGCGGTTTCAACTTAAAATAGCCGAATTAAGCGCCATCATCAGGAAACTTGAAGATCGGAATGCATTGTTGTCTGAAGAACGAAATGAACTGGTAAGAAATCATGTTCTTTTATTTTATTTTTATTTTTAAGAAAACTCTATTTGGCTAACTGTAGCTCTGTAGAAGAGCCAAGTCAGTCTCTTGGGCAGTGATAGCGAACCTATGGCACGGGCGCTGTTGCCCAAGCTCAGCTCCAACATGCATGTGGGTGCCGGCCAGCTGATTTTTGGCTCACACAGAGGCTCTGGGAGGGCGTTTTTGGTGTCCAGAGAGCCTCTGGGGGGGGAGGGGGAGGGCATTTTTATCCTCCCCCAGCTCCAGGGAAGCCTTTGGAGTCTGGGGAGGGTGAAACACGAGCTTACTGGGCCTACCAGAAGTTGGGAAACAGGCCGTTTCCAGCCTCCAGAGGGTCTCCAAGGGGCTGGGGAAGCGGTTTTTGCCCTCCTCGGGCATTGAATTTGGGTGTGGACACTTGTGCATGCACAATAGCACACACGTATGCTCTTTCAGCACCTGAGGAAAAAATAGTTCACCATCTCTTGGCCATGGAAGTCAAAAATTAGGAGGATTCAGATAGCACCTTTTTAGATTGAATTTTATGAAATTTTATTGAATTTTATACTCGTGTCTTTTAATAAAATTTGTTAATCTGAAAAGAATGCTTCCAAACTTCTGGTTTCTTTTTGACTAAGTTAATGAAGGGATTAATACACTGTGGAAGTACAATAAGATGACCATTGACCAAGTGTCCTAACCCCAGGAAGGGTAAATTTGAACAGACACAGTCATTCCTAGGATTAAAACTCCACTCAATCAGTTGGGTGGTAGAAGAAGAAAAAAATCTATCCTAGTTAAGGTGTTTTATATACTTTTTCCTCCAAGAAAAAGAGATGAAGAGGGAAAAATGCCTGAAAAAACAAGTCTATGCATATTATGGACTGTGCTTCTGCCATCTCTGTGAATTTCCATGTTGATACTGGATGACCTGTACAAGGACTGGGATGGGATGGGAAAATATAACTCACCAGATCTTGCTTAATCTCTCAATGGACTTTTATACCATCACTCATAAAGCCATTGGATGAGGCCACTAATGAGGGACATTAATACATAGTTGAGTCAATTGCAATTCAGCTTTCTCGTGAACATGTGTCTTGTAATTTGGGGTTACAGCTGGACTCTCAGCTCCTGCTTGAAGAGCAAGTGACAGTGATAGATAGGAGGACTTTGTACTGATTCATCTTGTAGATTTTCCTGTGACTCACACCTTGCTCACTTCCTGTTGATTTGCAATGTGCTATACCTGGAGCTGCTGTTGGACACAACCCAGAATGCAGAAGCTTGTGCATTTATAGGCATTAGTATTTCTCCTTATGAATTAGCTTTGCTAATAAATAAATTCTATAAATTTATTTACTGTATATAAATGCAATTAGATATTTATTTAAATAAATATTTCATTTAAAACATTTAAACATCCCACTAAGCAAGGTCAAGGCTACCAGATTCTATGCTGAATCGGAATTGGATGCCATCTGATTTCTAAACTGGTAATTGTTGTAAGCCACCCCGAGTCTGCAGAGTGGGGTGGCACATAAATCCAATTAATTAATTAATTAGTAAATAAATAAATAAGTAAATAAATAAATAAATAAATAAATAAATAAATAAATAAATAAGTAAATAAATAAGTAAATAAATAAGTAAATAATTTTTAAAAAATTAATTATCTTCTAATCTATTGCTTATCACTTCTTTAATATAATGTATTCTATCTGTATCATTCATTTAGATATATATGATTTAATCATGATTTGCCAGTTGCTTGTAAAAAGAGGTAAAAAATGAACTTTTGCAATAGACACTTGAATTAATTGAAACCAGTTATTTGCTGAGGCCCAATTATACAGTATAATGCTAAAAAACATATTTGGTAATGGCAAGTTCATACTAATTTTATAAAGCAATTTCAAATTTGGGAGTGAGTGGACACAGGAAACAGAATAACAGAAAAACACAGTTGGAAGGGACCTTGGAAGTCTTCTAGTCCAATTCCCTGCTCAAGCAGAAAATGTTATACGATTTCAGACAAATGATTGTCCAATATCTTCTTTAAAACCTCCAATAGTGCAGCATTCACAACTTCTGAAGGCAAGTCATTCCACTGATTAATTGTTTTAATTTTCAGGAAAGTTGCCATTAGTTCTAGGTTTCCATGATTAATTTCCATCTATTGCTTCTTGTTCTGCCTTTTGGTGCTTCTTTGTGGCAGCCCCTTGGATATTGAAACACTGCTCTCACATCACTCCTTGTCCTTCTTTTCATTAAACTAGACATACCCAATTCCTGCAACTGTTCTTCATATAGTTTTAACCATCCAGCAGAAGAGAGGAATAATGGTGTCATTGAAATATACTCTCGATTGCTGTGGTTTGTTTCATTGACTTTTTCAATGCACAGCCACAATTTACAGCTACTTGAATACATTTACATCCAGCCAACCATTCCTTAATGCAACTCTCTTCAAACTGGCATATTACACAGATGACATTTCCTTCCCCCATTGCCATCTGAATAAAATTCCATTTAAAGGCTAGTTAATGGCATCTGTGAGGGTGAGGTTTATTTTTCATAGAGCTAATGCAATAAACCATAGTGGCATATGGGCGGAGGAGTCAGAATACATTTATAGAGGTCATTAAAGCAGAAGATCTGGGGCTGTGTGTGGGATTTATTTAGTAGAGGAGGCAGCTGCAAAGCTTTCTCTCGATTCCTTAATGAAATTTTAGCCGTGCAACTGAATATTTTCCCCAACATATTTCATTCCAAAAATAGCAGGAAGACATCTTTCAAATGCTAATATTGGTCATTCCTATATCACCCAAATTGATAATTAAGTATGCAAATCATAGATTGTTTTGCATACAATTATGAGTTCCATCTCAGGAAGCAAGTAAAGTCATTTCTGTAAAATAGGTTGTCAAACAACCTCTGCTTCTTCTCCAAACACCAAACAGCTAGCAAGAGGGAAGGAAGGAAGGATTATTTCCTCACCCCAAATTGATTGCAGTTGCAACCATCTCTATCCAACCAGAAGGACACCAAATATATTTTAATATCCTTTGGGAATGTATATAGCATTTTAATCAATAGCAACCCTAAATCCAATTACAAACTATCTGAAATGTCTCTAAAACAGAGACATTTGGTATCAATGAAAAGACCACATGGAGCAAAAACCTAGGAAAATCCAAATAAGCTAAAAAAAATTCTATGAGATGAATCAAACCTTTATAATCTTCCATAGGACAATGAGGAAAATGAGCTTGGTGAAATATTCTCATCCAAAGCAGTTTTTCCCAACCTAACTTCCTCCAGATGAACTCAGATTTAAACGCCCAACTACCAGTAGCTATGATAATGCAGAGTACCAGGAAAGTAGAGCTAAAGACTCACCGAATGTAACCAGATCTCTGCTGAAAAGGAGGAAGGAAGGAAGGAAGGAAGGAAGGAAGGAAGGAAGGAAGGAAGGAAGGAAGGAAGGATGATTTCCTCACTCCAAATTGATTGCAGTTGCAACTATCTCTATCCAATCAGAATGACACAAATTGTGTTTCTGAAGGCAAAGGAATGTAGAACAAGAGTAGAAAGTGGGAAAGAAACACCTTCAAAGAAAAACAAAGTCAAGTTGCCATTTGAAAAAAGTACCTTTGGAACTCAAATATGACAACTTTACCCTTAGACTGTCCCCTGTTGACCTCACTTGATTTCTAAAAGGTCAGTAAGTGGCGTGCATAAGCACACCAGCATGCCTACTGTCCCTGTCCTAATGTTCCCTCTTATCAGTATCCATCTTATGTATATAAACTATGTTATATCTATGTATATTACAAATACGTACTTGACAAATAAATAAAATAAACTTAATTTAATTTAATTTAATTTAATTTAATTTAATTTAATTTAATTTAATTTAATTTAATTTAATTTAATTTAATTTAATTTAATTTAATTTAATTTAATTTAATTTAATTTAATTTAATTTAATTTAATTTAATTTAATTTAATTTAATTTAATTTAATTTAATTTAATTTAATTTAATAATTTAATTTAATTTAATTTAATTTAATTTAATTTAATTTAATTTAATTTAATTTAATTTAATTTAATTTAATTTAATTTAATTTAATTTAATTTAATTTAATTTAATTTAATTTAATTTAATTTAATTTAATTTAATTTAATTTAATTTAATTTAATTTAATTTAATTTAATTATTTAATTTAATTATTTAATTTAATTTATATGCCGTCCAATCCCATGGGACTCAGGGTGGCTTACAACAATAAATAATACAATACAAAAGTACAATAAAAGTCAAATATTAAATAATAAAAACAATAAAAACCCATCAAAGTAATAATTAAAACTCCTAACTAAACTATCCAATAAAACACACATACATACCAAATCAATCACAGTTCGGCTGTGACTAGATGTTAACACTCATGGCCCACATCTTCCACATCAGCCTCCCACCTGAGATCTGAGGGATTCCCTTTTCAGACAGCTGTGAAGACCTGCCTTTCCTCCCAATAATTGATTGGGCTAAGGTGGTGGTTGAGCTGCAAGGATTTTGGTTTGGCACCTGGAAGAATTACTATTTGTTAATAATAATAATAATAATAATAATAATAATAATAATAATAATAATTTATTACATTTGTATGCCGCCCCTCTCTGAAGACTCGGGGCAGCTCACAACAATAATAAACAGCCTACAAATCCATTCAAACCATACACAAACCAAGATAGTTGGGGGATATGTCAGTTTCCCCATGCCTGGCTACAAATATGAGTTTTCAATAACTTACAAAGGTGAGGAGGGTGGGGGCAATTCTAATCTCTGGGGGGAGTTGATTCCAGAGGGCCGGGGCCACCACAGAGAAGGTTCTTCCCCTGGGTCCCACCAGATGACATTGTTTAGTCAACGGGACCCAGAGAAGGCCAACTCATATTTTAATGGATTATTGGGAGCCATGTAGAGTCATTATATGAAATAAATTGCCATACAGGTCTTTAAATAAAATTAAGTCACTTTGGTTAGCAATAGTATCAGGGATGGGTTCTGACTTACCTCGCTGCCGATTCGCTTCTTCACCCACTGCATGGGTACATGCGCATTTTGTGTGCATGCACATGCACACTGCTAAAAATCCAGCTTTGCATGCGCAGAAGTAAAAAACAACTTCTGCACATGTGCAGAAGTGTTTACAAAGATGGCGCTGCCTATGGCGCCACTGAGAGAGCTGGTTTGGGGGGACATGATCAGCCAGCCATCACTGGCAGTTTGGCAAGCGGGGGAAAATTCCCACTACTTGTTTTATAGACCGGTTCCAGCAGGAACCAACTTCTGAATAGCATCCCTTATTTATTTTTATTTTATTTATTTATTCATTTGTCCAATACACAAATTCATAAGAAGAAAGATAGACATGTGATAATATAAATGAAGGTGAGAGTGAACTTAGAGGAGAGGATATATGAAAGGAAGAGCATATATAAGATAGGTGGAAGAAAGGAAAGACAATTATGTAAATATTTTTTGTTTCTCTACTTTTCAGGTGAAACGTGTACGAGAAGCTGAGAGCCAGTACAAACCACTGCTTGACAAAAATAAACGTCTAAGTAGGAAAAATGAGGACTTATCCCATGCCTTACGTCGTATGGAAAACAAACTCAAATTTGTAACACAAGAGAACTTAGAAATGGTAAGTTCTTGTATAAATGAATATAAGGTAACTACACAGTTTATTCTGAGTTTAAAAATTTAAATTTAAAAAACTTTGAGCAAAATAATATTGCTATCTCAAATTTTGCTAGCTCTCTGAACTCCTCGAACCAATTCAGTTTTCAGCTCTGAACAGAACTTTAGCTTTGATCGTTTCTAAATGTCAAAAATGAGGTGAATGTTATTCAAAAATGAATCTACGCACCTTCCATCCTACTCAGTTTGATTAAAATGAGTAATGCATTCTGGGGAGAAGGTGAATTGAACAAAATGGAAAAGAGCAAGAACAAATGAAATTCTCCAGTGTTTCTAGGTTTGTTTTACAAAAGTGTATAATATTGTGCTGACACATTTAATTAAGGACACAGGAACTGTTACAATAATTTATTGGGCCAATTTAAAATTGTTGAAATCATGTGCAATCAAGCTTTACCAGGCAAGGTAATCGATAAATAAACTCCTATAATAAATAACTATTCTAGCAGTTTCTCAGTATTTGTTCTGTTCCTTTTAGAGACAAAGAGTGAGGATAATAAGAAGACCAAGTTCTTTAAATGATCTTGATCAAAATCAAGATGAAAGGGAAATTGACTTTTTGCGATTACAGATCATGGAGCAACAGAATATCATAGATGAGCTTTCGAAGGTAACTTTTTTTAAAAAAATATTCTTAGCATGACATTGGCTAGACTGTCTCCTTCTGTGTGGGAGAAAAAATAAGACCTTAACTTAATGTACACAGTATAAGATGAAAGTTATTAGCAAAACTTAACCAGAAAGTTGAAAATCTTTCATTTAGTAATTCATGTAATATCTAGACAGACAAGATAAATTTTCTGAGCTATATAATTATATTAATTATAATCATATAATTAATTTAAGCTAATTGTGATCATTGTTTTCTCTTGGAAAAAATCTACCTTTCAGATTCAGTAATAAAAATGTTCTATTGTATTTTACTTCAGACAGTAAAGAGCATGAAAAAAACTAAACACTTAATTCATGTTTCTAAATTTGGAATTTGTAGAATGAGATGGAAATTACTTTCCTTCTTTGTGGCATTATAGCACACAATTTTATTTTGTTTTCACTAGAGTTAGAACAATTTTTTTCCAAAATTTGGAAGGTGCATAATCAGTTGCCTTTCCAACCTCTTGCTCGTTTGAGTTCCATTAAAATGAAATTATTAATATATCAGTACACTACCCTACCGTACACTAATGTACAGTACACTACTCTGCCCTACCTAATCTGATGTTGCCCAGATATGTAGCAATCCCTTAAATACTGGGTACAAGAAGTCATGGGAACTGTGACCTAACATGTCAAGACATTATCTGTTATCTGAATGAAACTTTCACAAATTTCTTCAAAGAAAAGCATAGCCTTGTAAAAGCTATAGAACTTTAGGATTAGAGTTCTTTAAATACAGAGTTACTCTTGGATGTGGGGGAATCCTTTTCCTAAACCTTAGATATTTTGGTATTTTGGATTCTCAGTTAGCACTGTTGCTGATCATCCAGACAGAATATCTAATTAACAATTTACAAGTGATATCTAAAGCCAATTGCACAATAACTATGTGCCCAAAACTGTGTGGATGAAAAGGAAATGAGGATGTTTAAAAATTTTATTACCATCATAGCAATTTAACTTTTTCTTTTAATTCTTTTAAACAAGACTCTAGAAACGGCCGGCTATGTGAAGAGTGTAATAGTAAGTAACATTCACATTTGGTTTTGATTTTCATATATGTTTCTCTGTGTTCTGCCTGGGATTATTCAGCTATAGATATTTAATGATATTACATATTAATAGCAAAATAATATATTCTAATTACTAACACAGCTAGGAGCCAGAGAATTTCCTCTTAAGGTGGTAGAAAATGAAGAATAAATCAAAGACAAATTGTGTTCCTAAAGTCTAATTATCACATTTTTCATTTCGGTGTGTGTGTGTGTGTGTGTGTTTGTTTTTGCACGATAAATTATCCATGCAAATTGATTGCCAAACTCTTTCTTCATTTGACACCTTCAATAAACATGTTTCATATGCAGATCTGAAACTATTGTTTGTTCTTTTCTCTCTGACAGGAGCGTGACAAGCTTTTAAGATACAAGAAACAAAGGAAGAAATTTGCAAAATTTCCCAAGGTAAATGAATAATGTAAAAAAAAAAAAAGCTTATTTGGGGCAAGTATTAAGAAATATTTGATAGAATAGTGAAAGACACCATTTGGCTGAGCATCTGGATACCCACAGATTTAACCAGAAGCTTTTGAGAAATATATAAACAGAGTGAGAATGTAGAGTTTTCCCCACTATTAATTCACAGCTTCACCTGCCCTTCAAAACTACATTAATTCAATCTAAACATCAAGATGTTTATTAAAGTAGCATAATCAAAGTCACTCCAGTCATGAATTCAAATTCAGCTCTAATATAAGATTATGCAAACAAATGCCATTAAGAACGTCAAAAAAATTACTGATAACTTATTCCAATATTTAAATTAATTCAAATTGTGCCTTCTCTAAAATCTTTTAAATGAAAATCAAGTAGAGATTTCCTTCCTCCGTGAGGAAGTTTGCTGAGTTTGCCTTCATGTCCTTCAATTGAGCTTTTAAAATAGCTCCAACTCTTTAGAATACCAGAAAATTGGGATTTTCTTGGTAAACTATCATCTAGTTTCATATGTTTTCAGTCAATAACTGAAAGGCTGCCAATCTGTTCTCTTGTTATATTTTTAAAGACAATTTAAGCCCTTCCATAGAGCTTTTCCATCTCTGATTATTTTGCAAAACATTCCATTCTGACTCCCTACTTCTTCCATCTATTTCTTCTTAGTTTATATTCCCCTTTTTTTAAAAAAAAAAGCTATTCCCCCTAAACCTCTTTATCATTGTGAAGGTCCATATAAAGATTTTCTTCCAGCTCACAATCTGTCTTTTTATGTATTGAGAGAATACTTGTAGATGATAGATTAAATATCAAGTTTACTCTCATTTATGATGATTTTACACTGAAATTATAGGAGATTTATGCTGGCTCAACAGCAGCTTCAGTATTCATTAATGAGCAGGACACTATGAATTGTACTTGATGGATAATCATTACTTACTTTGCTGCCCCATTTATATGGCAGATCTGATCAACTACTATATAATGAGAAAAGTGCTGAGATTCATAAATAGCACTGCATCATGGAAGAAGGAAGTCTAATTATTCCTTATGTCAGTTATGCTTAACATCTTTACAACTTTGGCTTGTTTGTACTTACACATTGTCATTTGGTCAGAAGCCAGTGGTGGAAACATTTTTTGGGTACGATGAAGAAGCATCTCTTGAATCTGATGGCTCTTCAATCTCATATCAAACGGATCGAACAGATCAAACTCCCTGCACACCCGATGATGATCTGGAAGAGGTAATTTATGATATGTATAATGTTCAAGCAAGTGTTTATGCTTAGAGAGATATTATATGGAATGTAATTAAATGTATTCTTGTGGTAATAATATAAACTTTGCAGGGAAATCATTGTGGTATAACAATAATGACAATCAACAAGGTCTCTTCTAAGTGAAAATTGAGAATTGAGAATATTTTAAGCCAGGAGTCCCCAACCTTTTGGGCCTCAGGGACAACCAAACTCATAATTTTAAATCCCACAGACTACCAAATTCATAATTGTAAATCAGGTGTTCCGCAAACCACAGATTTGTGGTTTAAGGTTTTAAGCCATACATAAAAGACTTTTCTATCTTATATTTAGAGTGAGGCACAGTGACTTAGTGACTTAATGGCACTTGAGATGGTCTCTGCTCCAACTGTTTGAGCCCTAGCATTGCATAGCAGGGTGAACTTCTGTAACTCACCTCACCTATCAGTTCAAAAGCATGTTTTATGCAGATAGGTAGGTAGGTAGGTAGGTAGATAGATAGATAGATAGATAGATAGA
This sequence comes from Erythrolamprus reginae, assembly GCF_031021105.1. Classification (NCBI taxonomy): domain Eukaryota; kingdom Metazoa; phylum Chordata; class Lepidosauria; order Squamata; family Dipsadidae; genus Erythrolamprus; species Erythrolamprus reginae. The sequence continues at coordinate 41,314,055 of NC_091954.1, read as the reverse complement.
TAGATAGATAGATAGATAGCACTTTGGTTGGTAGATGGGTTGGTGCTCTGTGTAAGCAGTCAGATTCCTAATGATTCTGAACCTTTCCCGTTGCAACTCTTGTTGGCAAAGCAGCTCCAGGAGGGGAAGGAGCCTTGGGTCACACTGCAAAAACAGCCACTCATCTCTCTCTCTAGTTCAAAACTATCTCACCCTCCTGTGATGCACCTTGGGAAGCATGCAAGTGTTTTTTCCTGCAACAGGAATCTTGGCAAGCCAAACTACTACTCTGCAACAGCATGGTGCTTTCCTGGCTACTGTAACAAGGGACTGTTGTGGTGGTGGTGGTTGCTGCTGTGTCTAAATGTAAATATTGTGCAATCAAGTCATTATTTAAATTAGGGACCACATAGAGAATTAGCTCCCTGAAATTTAAATGATTGGTATCTGTTATGTTGGACTCTGGTCCAAGAAAAATCCTTGTAGACTTTAAGCTGCTGTTCTAAGTTTGGTCACGTAATTTGGAGACTAGCACAGATATTGCTTTAGAAATATTTTAGTTAATCCATTAAGAGATACATAACATTTTATAATTCTCTCAATTTGTTATTTCATAAAAGAGGTTGTACTGCTCATAAACAGACTGATGATTTGATTTGTCAGGATAATTGCATCTCCAGTTCAGTTCTGCATTCCTTTTCACACTAGGGTATGGCAAAAGAAGAAACGGAATTAAGATTCAGGCAACTGACAATGGAATATCAAGCTTTACAGAGAGCATATGCACTATTGCAAGAACAAGTTGGAGGAACGTTGGATGCTGAGCGAGAAGTTAAGGTCTAAATGGCTTATATTACATGAAAGTAAAATCTTGTGACTGTATCATGTTGTTCCTGAACTCTTCACTTTTTTTTTTCAATTTCCCTCCCCTTCATATCTTCTTTAGAGCCAGTGTGTTCAACTTTGGCAACTTTAAGACTTGTGCACTTCAACTCACAGAATTCTCCAGCCAGCCAAATCTTAAAGTTGCCAAGGTTGGACATTCCTGATTTAGAGGGACCTATTTAAAAATATATATGCTGAGAATGGGGCATTAAAGATGCACTTATGCTTTATTAGGAACAATTTTAAAACCCTTATTAAAAACAATCATACAGCCCAAACCAATCATACATAAAACAGAACAGCTGAGGGGTATATCAATTTCCCCATGCCTGGTGGCATAGGTGGGTTTTCAGGAGTTTACGAAAGAGAAGGAGGGTGGGGGCAGTCCTAATCTCTGGGCGGGGGAGTTGATTCCAGAGGGCCAGGGCTGCCACAGAGAAGGCTCTTCCCCTGGGTCCCGCCAGACAACATTGTTTTGTCGACGGAGCCCGGAGAAGGCAACTCTGTGGGACCTAATCGGTTGCTGGGATTCGTGCAGCAGAAGGCGGTCCTGAAGGATATCTATTCTATAGATAAATTCTAAATATAGAATTTATCTATAGAATAATATTTCATGGAATATCAAATGGAAATCTAATAACACAGTTATCAATCTGCTTCAGCGGTGGATTGCTCCCACTTCAGTTCGATTCTGTGAACTAGTAGTGGCAGATGCTCTGCCCACCTGCCCAGAATGCTTCTGCGCATGCACAGAAGATATGCATGTGGGTGCGAGTGCAAGAGCAAACTGGTAGAAAAGAGTTTTAGAACCCACTACTGATATGCTTCCATATTTTCCGACAATCCAGCACAATTCTCAATTCAAAAACACATGAAAATCTTTTCTGAGTCACGTCTGGAAGATCAATGTGTTTATACATGGATTTATAACTGTAACTATATTATATAACTGATTAACTCATCCCTAGCTAGGACATGTTTTACTTTTAATAAATTTCCTGAATGAAATTGGAAATCAGTGGCATTGTAGATAGAAATGCTGGAAATAAAGAAATAAGTGAAGGGTTATTAGCAAAGTTGCACAGGCACATAATTTTTCATCTTTTTATAACCAACTTCCTATTGTTACTGACAGCGGACATGTTATTAACATGTAATGTTATACATTAAAAATGTGATTAATTTTTAATCATCTAAAAGACATAGACGATACAGGTTGATGGACATGAAAATGTGTTCCTGAAGTATGAGGAATTGGTATAAGAGAGCTATGGCTGTCTTTAGCATGTGTCAATTCCAATTTTATTTCTCTCCATGCAAACGTTGTTAGGGATAAAAGAAATGTATAATTAGCACTCCAAATTACTTGAATGTGTGACTAGATGTTTGAGTGTCTGCACTATTTGCTTAAGCCATTCAGCTTGGTGAGACTTTATTGTAATTTACAGTAGCATAGCAACAATCAGAGTAAGTTTGACATTTTTTGAATCCCATTCTACAGACTCGTGAGCAGCTTCAGGCAGAAATCCAGAGATCCCAAGCTCAAATAGAGGATCTAGAAAAGGCACTTGCTGAACAAGGACAGGTAATATACATTGGGGGAAAATGTTTTTTGTTAATTCGCATTACTGTAACAAATTTGTCAAAAGTTATCATGATAAAATTACTAGCAATAGGTTCACATGGAAGCATGAACAAATGAATTCCACTCTCTCTTGGAGATTGTCAGTCAGTTTTCTAAAAATTAATCCATTGAATTGAAAATGGTTCTAAACATTGTGATTTGGATGAAGCAGGTTTGTTTTCAGGCTGACCCATGTCTGTAATCTTTTATTCCTTTTCCATTTTACAGAATTAATTTCTGGAAAATCAGTGAACAATCTTGAGTAGTGATGGCAAACCTATGGCGCAGGTGCCACAGGTGGCACACGGAGCCATATCTGCTAGCATGTGAGCCATTGCCATAGCTCAGCTCCAATGTGCATGTGTGTGTCAGCCAACTGATTTTTGGCTTGCACAGAGGCTCTGGGAGGGGTTTTTTGGCTTCCAGAGAACTTCCAAGGGGAATGGAGAAGGGCGTTTTTACCCTTCCTCGGCTCCAGGGAAGCCTTGGGAGCTTGGGGAGGACAAAACACAAGTCTACTGGGCTCACCAGAAGTTGGAAAACACTCCATTTCTGTCCCCCAGAGGGCCTCTTAGCGGAGGGAAGCTGTTTTCACCCTCCTCAGGCATTGAATTATGGGTGTGGGCACTCGGCATGCACAATAGTGTACGCGCACATTCTTTCAGCACCCGAGGGAAAAAAGATTCACCATCACTGATCTAGAGAGAGAGTAGATTTAATTTTAAATTAATTTCCCTGATCATTCCATTCATGGAACTTAAGTCTAAAATATCCATATATTGTCAAGCTAAATCAATTTTATATCTATAAATTAGCCCAAGGAAAGTCTCTTTCTGTCTCATGACTGGAAACAAAAATAAAATACAGTTGCACATTTTCTGATTCCTTCTTTCCTCTAACATGCAAGTTATAATTGATAATTCCAAATTCTGGATTGGTTATCTTACTTGACAGATCTTGGTTTACTATACACCTTTCCTGATTTTATTTATTGATGTTTATTAGATTTACAGTATATCCTGTGTTTATTTCAAGAGCTCAGGACAGTATACATAGCATTTGAATTTCCTCTATAAAAGCAAGTTCAGTGAGAGAGCGACTGGATCACAATCACCGAGTAAGCTTTTGGCTTCAAGTCAAACATCTTCCCTGCTACATAACATAATGAACCATGGTGGCACAGTGGTTAGAATGTAGTATTGCAAGCTAACTCTACCCACTGCTAGGAGTTTGATCCTGACCGGCTCAAGGTTGACTCAGTCTTCCATCCTTCCAAAGTCAATAAAATAAGGAGCCAGATTGTTGAGGGCAATCTGTTGATTCTGTAACCCACTTAGAAAGGGCTATAAAGCATTATGAAATAAGATATAAATCTAAGTGCCACTGCTATTTGCCGTGGCTTGGTAGAAGAACAAATGCATTGGAATCCTGGAGTCCATTTTTACTGATGCTTCTTTTCTGTCCATTAAAAAATGCTTTATTATTTTGCGTGAATGGAGCAATGAGTATTAAAATTCAAAGCAGTGGAGGCAGAGAAAGAAAGATGATCTCAGGAAAAAAAAATGCCAGAAAACGAGAACTGTCTTTTGAATAGCACGGTTCAAGATCATTTTGTGTTTTTAAAATCAAAACCCAGCACATCAAATTATACTTGAGAATCAATAATTAGAATGGTCAGAATGTAACTTAGGTTCTACCCCTAAAATTCAATGAATTCTGTGTTTCAAGCTACCAGGGGGGAAAAAAACCCATGTATATGCTCTCTTCAAATGTTTTACTTTTGGAAAAAGATTTGTGGTGTTTCCTTGTCTTTTTTATAACATTGGGTTTTGTTTTTGGTTCTTTTTAAGGACATGAAGTGGATTGAAGAAAAGCAGGCTTTATACAAAAGAAACCAAGAGCTTGTGGAAAAGGTAGCTTCTGTTTTCATAGGGAATTTAAAAATAAGTGTGAATAAAAATTTAGAAAAATCTTAAGGCAAAAGTGCACTTAATGAAACATGCCATATGTATTAGGTAACATCCTCTGTCATCAAAAGGGAACATTATTTGAGTCTAAACTTATAGAAGAATTGTCATGAAATAAAAGTGTTATTTCAATTTCACACTCTTAGCTTCCATAATCAGTTCTATAGTCACTGTGTAATTAAAACAAGTTGTTGACCCCCCAAAAAATCAAAGTTAAAATAAGACATAAACTATAAAATTTGACTTTCAATTTTTGTTTAGAATGACAATACATTTAACCTTTCCAGTTTTCACAAATCACATACCTTAGTTCCAGTGAAGGGCTACCAAAATTTTTACTACCACACTGTGGGTGTGGCTTATGCAGGATGCCTTGCATTTTCTTTCAATATCTTTCAGTGGAAATTGGGTGCTCTGGGGTGGAGCTCCATTTTCACTACCCCATTGCGTTCCCCGCAGTCCGGGAAGCAGCCCATCCCTGCTTAGTTCTTAAATTTGTTATTAAAATTTCTCAGTATTTCTTAGCATAAAATAATTTTTAATATTATTGCCTACATATTACCCACAACGGAGTGGTCAATGCCTGGAATACATTACCCGACTGTAGTTTCTTCCCTAAATCCCCAAAACTTTAACCTTACATTGTCTACCATTGACCTCACCCCATTCCTAAGAGGTCTGTAAGGCACGTGCATAAGCACACCAGCGTACCTGCCATTCCTGTCCTATTGTCCCCATGTATTCGTAAAATATCATGTACTCATAATCATGCTTGTACTTCTTATATATTCACAATCATATTTACACTTTGTCGGTAATCATATACATGCTTGACAAAATAAATAAATAAAAATATAAATATTAAAGTGTGAGATTGAGCAGTGGTGGCTTAAAAGCAGAATCCCAAATTAATTAGACCTCACACTCTTAGCTTCCATAATCAGTTCTATAGTCACTGTGTAATTAAAACAAGTTGTTGACCAAAAATAAATCAAAAGAGAAAATCCTTCTGCTTTTCTAGATAAAACAAATGGAAATAGAAGAAGCTCGCCTAAAGCATGATGTTCAGGATGCTAAAGATCAAAATGAACTGTTGGAATTTAGAATATTAGAACTTGAGGTAAGTGAGTACTAGACATTTTGAGTTCACATTTCCAAGTTTTGTCCTGTGTTCCACATTCACTGTGGCTCATGGAATATCATTGCAGTATAATCTGGGAAGGTATGCTAGAATAGCTTCAACATAAGGCACAATTACATTAATTATTTGGTTCCATATATTGGGCAAATTCATATATTAGTGTTCAGCGTATCCTGATTTGCCAAATACAGTTTGTGGCACACTTCATGGTTCTCCCCTCTTCCTTCTATAGGCTCATCATTTTAGACAAAATGAATTGACTTTGCTAGCGTTGGCATGTTTAAACAACTATTTATCACTGCAATCCCATAGCAGAGTGACAAGCTGTGTTAAGTGGAAGCCAATACTATTGAGGTGATCAGTGTAAGCCTGATTTCATTAGCTTTAGTTTGCATGAGCCATATTAAATTATAGCTTATACAGTATATCTATATATATATTGGAGTTTTTGGAGAGGGGCGGCATACAAATCTGATATATTATTATTATTATTATTATTATTATTATTATTATTCCACAACCTGGAGGACTTCAGGCAGTTCAGACTATAGGTCCCATCATCCTCCAGCTTTGCTTCAACAGAACAACCAGTAAATGTGCAATCTTCTATATTAAGGGCATCAAACTGAAATGATCACAGCAGCATCACATGATATATTGGGCTTGCTCTATATCAGAGGTCCCCAACCTTTTTAGCACCAGGGACCGGCTTTAAGTTAGACGAGTTTTCCACGGCCCGGTGTGGGGGGGGGCTTTGGTCATATGGGGGTAGGGTTATGGAGGGGTGGAGCTTAGTGACGCAGCCCTCCACACTTCTCCACAGGGCGGGGAGAATCAGGAGGCTCCTTTGGCGGCTGGGGGCTGCCTGGCTTTGTGATTTTGGCTGGGGGGGGAGTTAGGAAGGTCCTACTTCTCCCCCCCCCAGCCAAAAATTCAAAGCCTATCTGCTAGATACGGGCGATGAGTGGGACAGAGCGGCGCGGAAACCTCTTGCAGCAGCTGCCACAGCCACCGGCTTTGGCGCCGCTCGTCCCGCTCATTGCCCGTGTCTGGCAGAAGCTGCTGCCCGAGTGCTCTTGGCCGGCGGGATTTAAAGTGCTGGGGTGGGGGGTGTCCCAGCGGGAGGCGAAGCACTGGGGTGGGGGGGCTGTCAGGACACCCCCCACCCCAGCACTTTGAATCCCGCCGGCCAAGAGCACTCGGGCAGCAGCTTCTGCTGGATACGGGCGATGGGCGGGACGAGCGGCGCCGAAGCCGGTGGCTGTGGCAGCTGCTGCAAGAGGCTTCCGCGCCGCTCTGTCCCACTCATCGCCCGTATCCAGCAGATAGGCTTTGAATTTTTGGCTGGGGGGGGAGAAGTAGGACCTTCCTAACTCCCTCCCCAGCCAAAATCACAAAGCCAGGCAGCCCCCAGCCGCCAAAGGAGCCTCCTGATTCTCCCCACCCTGTGGAGAAGTGTGGAGGGCTGCGTCACCGCCCGACGCCCCACCCCGTCCTGCATAATGTTCTCTGCTGGGAGGGCAGCGGCGCCGCGGACCGGCTGAAAACCCCCAACGGCCCGGTCCTGGTCCGCGGACCGGCGGTTGGGGACCTCTGCTCTATATGATATGTCTAAGCAGCTTTGAATGTAAATAAATACAAGTAGTCCTTGACTTACAACTGCAATTGAGCCTAACATTTATGTTGCTAAGTGATACATTTATGTAGTGAGTTTTGTCCCAGTTTTCAATTTTTCTTGACACAGTTGTCAAGGGAATCACTGTAGTTGTCAAGTTAGTAAGTTGGCTGTTAGGTAAATCTGGCTCCCCCGCTCACTTTGTGTTGTGAGTGCTCCTTGTGCACTTCAGGGCATATCAGATTCTGAGGAGGATGAGCCGTGCCCCTCTGGATACATAGGACCCGTGTGTGTGTGTGTGTGTGTGTGTGTGTGTGTGTGTGCCAGATGAAGCAGAGAGTGAGAGTGAGGCAGAAAGTGACTTGAGTGAGTCAGAGGAACCACTAGAGGGGGCTGATGTGACATTGGGGGAGTGGTCCCAGTCAGACAGTGAGGAAGACATGAGAGTGGAAAGCCATTGGATTCACTCTCGCTATAGAAGATTGCTTCGAAGGCGAGAGGAGTTACAGAGTAAATGGTATTAACTTACAGCCTTAGTTCTTTGAGGTGTGATGTCACTTCCAGGCAGTATAAAGGAATGGGATTGTGGGAAATGGGGCATGGAAACTCAATGCCATTCCATGGAAGAGACATAAAACTGGGCGTGCTTGAATGAAGTTTTAAAACCATGATTTCTGCTTCAAAAAGACAATCCTTGTTGGACGCTGTGATAGGGAAAGCCTTGGCGAGCAGAGACATATGTTTAAATAATAAATTGGGCTTTATCTCAGGAATGCGGATAAGAATGAGTTTCTGACACTCTTCCCGACATAGATTACAGCTAGCTCTAAAGAGATAAATAACTGCTTCTGTGCTGTTTTAAACCCTGCATTTTCATCCTGTATGCTTGATTTCAAATAAAAAGTGGGATTTTATCATAAAATAAGTGAATTCTGAGTTGGGATTTGCTCTGGAGGTCTGTGCCCAGAACACTTTGCTTGTCAGAAGATCGCAAAAGGTGATCATCTGATTCCAGGACACTGCAACCGTCAAAAATATGAACCAGTTGCCAAGCATCTGAGTTTTGATCACATCAAAATTATTAACAACTGCAGTGATACACTTAACAACAATGGCAAATAAAGCTAATAAAATGGAGCAAAACTCACTTAACAAATGTCCTGCTTAGAAACAGAAATTTTCAACTCAGTTGCGACTGTAGGTCAGAGGTAAGTTTCAGCAGGTTCTGACCAGTTTTGGAGAACCGGTAGTGAAAATTTTGAGTAATTCAGAGAACCAGTAAATACCATCTCTGACTGGCCCCGTCCCGATCTACTTTCTGCCTCCCAAGTTGCAACTGATTGGGAGGAAATGGGGATTTTGCAGTAACCTTCCCCTGGAGTAGATTGGGAATGGAGATTTTACAGTATCTTTTCTTGCCATGCCACCAAGACAAGCCCACCACGCCACCCTATGTCTACCAAGCCTTGCCCACAGAACCAGTAGAAAAAAAATTATTAAAAAAAACCCTGTACTTAGCTGACAGGAATTTGTACCCATCTGCTAAATAAATGACAGATTTATATTTATTGTATTTATTTATTTTATTTGACTTCTATGCCACCCAATCTCAAAGGACTCAGGGTGGCTAGTACCTACTTCTGTAAATAGTACTTTCTCTTTGGTAAGATTGAAGATTGTCCCAGAATCAGAATTGATGCCATCTGGTGGTTCATGAGGTGTTCACTTTTTTTTTTGGTTTATCTTCATGTGTCTTAAGGTTTCAGCCCAAAGTCCATAACACAATTTGAACTTTTACAGCGAAAGTGAAGAAAACCTAAACTTAACAGGTGGTCACTGTTAAGTTAACAGTGTTAACAGGTGGTTACCTATTTTTGTAATGAAACATCTGCATGAAAAGACCCAGTGCAGAGGGCACCAAGGATCCTTTATTAAACCTAAACATCTCAGACTTTGTATTCCAAGCATACTAGAAACATAAATATGGTATTATATTTATTTGGAGGAAAATTTTAGTCTTTTTCAGACAGCCACTAATTGTCAAGCACGTTTTTGTGATGCTTTGTGATAGCACTTTAATGTTCTGACAATTTCCCTCTGGCCAGGGGGAATGGGCTAAAAATAGCAGCTTACACTGGCCTGCCCTCTTCTTTATTCACTCATCATCAAGCTTGCTTTTTGTGATGAGGAAAAAGAAATAACAGCAGCATCAAGAAACCAGCCACAATGAAGGGATGCAGCAAAGTCTCCTAGAGCTGAGGGCAAAACGCCATCTTCCCCTAAAGCGGAGAAGAAAAATTCCAAGAATCATAACGGGAAAATCCCCTCAGAAACTCTTTTTTGGCATTTCATCAGGAGCAGCAGAGAAGTTCATTAATTTCTGCAACTCAAAGAATCCAAAACCAATCTTTTTGAAAAGTTTCTAATTTATCAACTTATATATTTGATATTTCTTTTTATAGCTTACGGTACATTGGAAAATTAACTAATTAAATTGTATTGTGGGCTAATTTGATTGTAGGAGAGAGAAAGAAGATCACCAGCAATTAATTTTCATCACATTCCTTTTACGGAAGGGAAAAGTCCCCTCCAAGTCTACTGCGAGGCAGAAGGGGTAACAGTAAGTAGTTCCCAGTTGCTCTTGTTGCAATTTTTAATTTTTGTTTCCCTCTGGATGTAATATCATGTTCTTTTCACATGCTGCTCTCTTTCTGTTTTTTCCCCATCAGGATATACTAGTAGCAGAGTTGATGAAAAAATTGGATATTTTAGGGGATAACGCCGTAAGTGTATGTTCCTTTAATTAATTGTGCATGTTTCAGTGAATGTGTTTTGTTCTTTTGTTCAAACTGCATTAAATGCCCTTGTAATTGCTTTTATTTGTTAAAATTAAGTAACATTTGACATGGAGAAGTCCTTGTTTGGGACCAATACTTCCTAACTAGTGATGGGCTAAGCCAACAGTGTTCGAGTTCGGCAAGTTCGGATGAACTTTATGCAAAATTCGACCGAACCTGAACCCGAACCCGAACGGGGAATCTCACCAAGAGATTCCGGGGGTGGAGCTTTGACGTCACATATACCAGCAGGTTGCTAAGGACGCCAAGGTGATCACTTCCTGGATTCCATGGAATCCAGGAAGTGATCACCTTGGCGTCCTTAGCAACCTGCCAGTGACGTCAAAGCTCCACCCCCGGAATCTCTTCATGGGAGGGATTCCCCAGCTCCTTCAAACGGAGGTCTTCACGTAAAAATAAACATTGTAAAATATATTAGAGAAAGAATAGAAGTGAAAATTTAGGAATAGAATATATCAATTAGAGAATAGAAGAATATTATGAGAGTAGTATAAGAAGAATAGAATAGAAAAATAGTAGATATGATGTATGAGATATAGGAGAGACAGTGAGTCAGGGTTGTGTAGACCCAGGTCACATGCAATTTCCCAATCCTCCCCATTCCCAGAGACCCTCTGAAATAAACAGAACAAACATGATTTGAGTTTAGGGGAGGATTAAATATTTTTCTCTGGTTGAAGTAGCTAAGGGCTGAAAACAAAGCATTATATAAACATTAACCCTTATATCATCCAATTGTGTGATACCATTATACCAAAAACCATTATCCTGCCCCCAATCTATTATTTTATAGAATAAGGCAGAAGTTGGCAACAAATAATCTGAAGCCACTGTCACTTCTCCTAATATCCCATCAGAAATACTCAAAGTGGAGTTAGTTAAATTTTGGGAGTGAATGTGTGTGTGTGGCACAATGATGACCATGATTATGATGCCACTGGGTATATGTTGTATCTTTCAGGCAAGGTACAACATGGAAAGTAATTTCCAGGCACAATAAAGTTACTTATGCCTGATCTAAGGTATTTCACAAAGCTAACCTTATATTCGGAGAGGAACGGCATACAAATCTAATAAATAAAAAAGTAAAAAAATAATATGGGGATTGGATATCCTTTACTAGTGTTTTATTATTATTTGCTATTTTTTTAAAAAAAACTTTAATTTTTAAAGATTTTGGTGTGTGTGTGTGTGTATTAGAACATACCACAGCTTGAGACACGCATGACTGGAATAAATTAATTTTTGTTTATGTTGGTCTGTCATCTAATTGGAAGCAAAGAAAAGCAGGGTATCCTTTTCTTTCATTTAAGAGAAGTTATGTTTATCTGAGCCTTAATCATATACCCTTCTCTTTCCAGATGTCTTAAAACTATATTTAAATAATTTATAGGGCTGCCCAAGGTGGCCCTGGTATCAAGACAAAAACCAAAAAAAAATAGCAATAAAGGTCAGAAATAGGCCAATTGGCACACATTTACGCACTCTCTTATTCTGAATTTATAAATTCCAGTCCCAGACCTGGGGGGATGGATAATCATACTTTTAGGTTTTTTAATGTTGTGAAGACCATTCCAAAGGGCAGTTTTTCCATTTTTCTGAGATTGATCCAGGCATCAGCAGTTTTCAGATTTACGCTGATGAGAGGAAAGCAGAGCGGATCGTAAATTAGGTTTCTCATTTCTTCCCACTGATTAACTTGCAAATACTGAGGCTTTTGTGGGCAGATGTTCAATGCAACCAGTAGGCAATCATTTTTGTAGAAGAGGATTGGAAAACTCTAGATCTTTTGTGAAGTTAGGGCAAGGAAAGGGGGAGATAAAGTGCAAAAATCACTTTGGGGGGTTGCGGCAACATGAACTTGCCCATGTTACAAAGTCATAGATACGATTCATTGTTGCTGGTTCAGATTTCTCAGTTCTAACATCTGGAAGTGAATAAACCTAAATAAATAACGTAGGTTTATTCACTTCCATATAATGTTATTTATTTATTTATCTCATGTTTCTTTTAATATTTATTGAGAATTCATAATTGATACTTCGGTAACAGAGTAAGCCAATATTTGTATAGAGATAGTCCTTGACTCACAACCACAATTGAGGTTAAAAAATTATGTTGCTAAAAGAGAAATTTATTAAGTGAGTTTTAATCCATTTAACAATCTTTCTTGCCACATTTATTAATTGACTCACTGCAGTTGTTAAGTTAGTAACATGGTTGTTAAGTGAATCTGGATTCTCCATTAATTCTGCTTGGCAGAAAGTTGCCAGAGACATGACCTCTGGATGCTGCAACCATCATAAATATGAACCAATTGTCAAGCATCTGAACGTAAATCATGAGACCATGAGGATGCTGCAAAGGTTGTAAATGTGAAAAATTGGTCATAAGTCACTTTTTCAGTGCTGTTGTATCTTTGAACAGTCACTAAACAAATTGTTGTAAGTCAAGGACTATCTGTATTTATCGGGAGTGGATTGTGGAGATCAATACTTTTCAACACTTCCTGATCATGGAATGTTATCTTGAAATTATAATCAAGTAATATAATCAAGAAAGTATAATCAAGAAAGTATAATCAAGAAAGTATAATCAAATGCTACTTTTGATTTGTAGTTTTGAGGAATGTCTAAATATTCAGGGCAAGAGCACCTCGGAAACAGGAAAATAATGTGGAGGTGTCTGTTGTGATGATACTTTTACTCTGCTCTTCATTTAGAACTTAACGAATGACGAGCAAGTTGTAGTCATACAAGCAAGGACAGTTTTGACACTGGCAGAAAAGGTAATGGTTACACTGTTTCTTTCGCTGAGAGGGATTCAGTGTCCAGTTGTATTAGCATAACTTATTCTCTCGTGCAACACTATTCAGTACTGATTTATAAAAGTAGAGCAAATGTAACAGATTTGACATATTCCTTAACCTTGCCTTAACTTTAATCTTAACCTTGCCAAAAATATGTCTAAACTTGGTTCCACAAATTACTTTTATCATTGCCAGAAATGATATTGCCATATCCCCAGTTTAACTGGTCACCAGTATAACTAGTAGGATGGCTCTCAATTCTGTATCAAACAGAAAAAAATTCTGGGCTGATAAAAAAAATCTGGGCTGCCAAACTTGCAGGCCACGGGCCAGATGCATCCCATGCTGGTCATGCCTGGTTTAATGAAGGGGGGGCAAATCAAGATATGCCACATAATTGACACCTCTGTGCACCACAAGCGTGCACATTTCGTTGAGGTTTTTTGCTTCCCCACAGGCAAAGAAACCCTCACCGAAACATACACACTCATGCATCACCATGTGAGATTTTGCTACCCGCACAGCTGTGGGAAGCAAAATTGAGCTCGATCCCACACTCACGCACCAGAGCCATGGAGCTGCGTGCAATTAGCTGTTCTGGCAGCAGCCCACACCTGCTGGTCTGGATGTTTGGTTGCTGGCAGTGAAGGGCTACCAATTTTTTTACTATCACACTGTGGGCGTGGTTTATGCAGGACACCCTGCATATTCTTTCAACATCTTTCATGCAAATTGGGTGCTCTGCGGTGGAGCTCCATTTTTGCTACCCCTCTGCGTCCCCCCCCCCGGTCCGGGCAGCAGCCCACCCCTAGTTGCTGGGATGTTGGTGTGGAATAACCAAAGTGGATTAATAGGGTAACTAAAGCGGTAAATACCATTTCCAACTAAATAAATATCTATAGCTGTTAAACTGATATGAATGGGATAAACAACAAAATGAAGCTGAGTGATATGTTCATAGCTAGTATCCTTAAAATAATTCAAGCTACTAAGCCTATCTCTAATTTTCTATTCTCTCTTACTAATAGTTTTTAAGAATTTTTTTTGCTGATCAGTGACCAGTTTTTCACCTAAAGACATATCATACTATAACATACTATCGGCTTACAGTTACCATCTGAAAATACAATTATGCAGGCATTATGTTCAGGTCCTTTATATGAATCATTGAGCCCAAAGATCAGATTACTTTTGCTAAATGCTGAAATAGGATTATTATAACTGAATTGCCAAACTGAGAGATAGTGAGCATACTGAGGTATATTGCTATAAACCCAATAGTCAGTTATGCAGTGAAGCCTGGTCTCTTGCTTGTCAACCTTGGAAACTTTAAGCTGTATGAACATCATCTCCCCGAATTTTCTAGCCACCTGGCAGAGGAATTCTGGGAGTTAAAATCCATACATGACTTCTCTGAGCTTGGTTGTTTTCTTGCAGGTGTTTCATTACCTGCAAGATTAGTGAACTGAACTCTTTCTAGCATTTTTCTTTTTTATAAAAAGTTTTCTTTTTAATTTTTTTCAACAAACATCACTTATTTTATGAACAAAGTGTTGTCTGGCTTAACCTTACATAGCTTTCCCTATACATAATCCATTTCATTATCTTTTCTCTGTTTCAATTCCAACCCATAATATTCTCCTTACATATTTCTTAACCTTGTTTTTTTCTTAATATATACATAATATTACTAATAGCCCTAAATTCCTAATCCCTTCCAGTAACATCAATTAACTATCATATTTACTTCATACATTTCTCATATTTTTGTCCCACTATATTTCAACTTCTCATAATTTCATTAATTTAATTAAGTTCAAATTGTCTTTAAAATAAAACAAATTACCTTTTCACATTCCATCTATTGTTCTGTTTTACTATAATCGATATACATCATTAGCCTCAAATCTTGCATAGAAACTCTTTAATTTAATTTACAATCCACAATTAAAAACATATCAAATTTCCCATCCCACTTTTCTACTAAATCTGTTTTGCCACAAATAGTGTACATCATCATATATCTTAATTACTACAAATCTATTTTACCATAAACCTTTAACTTAATTAACTATCCAGCATTAATATTATTAATACAGTTTTCTTAAATATATTAATGTGAACATTTCTTTCTTTCTTTCTTTCCACCAACCTTACCCTTTTAACCATTTTTCTTTGGTCTCTCAAAAATTCCACTTCTTATTAATTTTCTCCTTTTATCCCATTCCCTTAGGTTCTTTTTCTTTTTTATTTTATTTTTATGTATCTTATATCTTTTCTCCTGAGTCCTTTTTCCTGTTTTGAATTAATTACTCATGTGGTTCCCTCTCCAATTTTTTCTAATCTCTTCCCACTATTTCACATTTTCCCCTTTAATTGATTCTTTTTGATATGATATCCCCTCTCAACTCTTGCCACTGTAAATCCCAGTGAGATCCTCAAGATGGTTTTTACTTTCAATCCCACCTTCTGTTATTTTCTTGTTCCTTATTTGCCTCTTTCACCACCTCTTTCACCACCTCTTTCACCACTCCTATTTCTTGCTCAGTATATTTCAAGAATTTTTTTTACTCTTCTTCTGCTTCATACTCATTACATTCCAACTAATTCCTCATACACCCAAATATCCATACTGCCCATTTAAACTTTTGATATTAAATTACACTAAATTAAAACTCAAGGTCCATATAGTCTCTTTTTTATTTTCAATTTCTATTGTATCTGATTCAAATAATAGTCCAATTCCAAAATGTATTGCCCCCAACAACTACAGAGAAACAAAGCCAAGCAGTGTAGGCAAAACAAACACTCCTTAAAAATTCTAATTTTTTCCACATTATCTTCTTACAGTATTTATTTATTTATTTATTTATTCTTTGGACTTGTATGCCGCCCCTCTCCGAAGACTCCGGGCGGCTCACAGCAAGGTCAGACAGCTGCACTTTCTCTCTTATAATCCACAAATTGTTGCAATATTTTCTTTTCCCCAGTAGATGACACTCTCCACTCCACAATATACTCCCACCAGCTGATTGTCAAAACTGTCAAAAAGTAAGTTTAAATACACATACACACACAAAACACTTTCTCAGAAATTTCTTCCTTCTGTTCTTTTATATTTCTCCAATTGAAATGATCTCCAAGGTACAAGTAGTCTTCTTGGGCTTTAATTTTTAGCCTCCATTTTTTTCTTTCCTCCATCCAGTTCCCAGGTGCCAACTAGCTGGTATTTCAGATTGGGAAATTCTTTAAAATTCCATATTAAAAATTGCCTTTTACCTGTGAGTTGGTCACTTTCTCACTCGTTTTCAGCACTTAGTCCAATCACCACTCTGGCACATACACTTGGTTGGATTGCTCCATTCAGAAATGGCTACCACCTTCACCACTGGTCCGACTAGCTGGCTCTGACTGATCGAGGAACTTGTCTGCTACTCTATGTCATCCGAGACACCTCTTCTTCTTCACTGTCCCTTCAGGATGGTCTGGTCCAAAGTAGTTTGTCAGATTGGATTTTACAAAGCTCTTCAGAGCTCCACTAATTTCCAGCCTGTCTCACTGTGACACTTCAAGTTTCTCCTCCTTTCTAGTATTTTCTAGCACTGATTACCTAGTTTGGGCAATGAAATGTCTGCAAAAAAAACAACAACCCCAGGCTCAGAGAACACCAAGGACCCCTCATTTCAACCCTTTATTGAAGTACATACTGCTTAACATTGCCAGGGTCAACAACCCCAAGATATGCCTATCCAAATCTGATATTTCTTCATTTCTCCTCAGTGGCTACAACAGATAGAAGTTACAGAATCAGCACTCCAACAAAAGATGATAGACTTAGAAAATGAAAAGGTACAGATTCATCAAACAGTTAAAATCAATGATTATATATTGTGCTTCCTGAGAAAATCAGTATAACCCAAATCTCCTTATTTTTAGGACCTATTTAGTAAACAAAAGGGGTATCTGGATGATGAGTTGGATTACAGAAAACAGTCTTTAGATCAAGCACACAAGGTAGGTATGAATGTCTACGGACAAAATTTACTTTGGCTCATTTCCCCCAAGCTGGGAAATTCTGGGACGTGAAATTCCCACATCTTAAAGTTGCAAAGGTTGAGAAACACTGCCTTAAAGTCAAATGATTCTGAGAACCTCTCTTGATGTCTTTAAGGCACATAACTTTCTACCGCAGAGAAGTGGATTCAGTGTAAAAAATACACTAATTAAAGAGAACCTGCATAACATTTGGGATTTGGCATACACAGATTTAATTCCCAGGAACTCCATGGAATATGAATCCAGATTGGTTTCAGATTGAGATACATTATAGTATGGGCCAATCATTGCACAAAAAAGCCTGTTTTTGATTTTTTTTTCCCATTGTAATTTGATTATATGAAAATCAGTTTGGATTAGGTTAGGTAGAAAGAAAGAGGCTCTCTCCTTTTTCCGCCCTGAGTCTTCAGAGAGGGGCGGCATACAAATCTAATAAATTATTATTATTATTATTATTATTATTATTATTATTATTATTATTATTATTTTCAACTTCAAAGCAAAATTTTCGGAGGCAATTCCTAAGGTATCTGTTGATGATTTTTCCTCTGTGAAACTAGCAGTAGATTATGAAAGACAGGATTTGATCAGGACTACAGTTCGGGTAGAAATGAACGATTTTCCTCTCTTATCAATGCCATGGACTCTGGTAGAAAAGTATAGTAAAGTATGTATTTTATATAAAATTATATAAAATGGCATAAAACTGTAGAATTGTTCAGATGAAACAGATTAAGATAACTGGGACTCAATCAAAACATTGGCAATATTTTTGTCACTACAAGCTGGAATTTAATTACTTGTGTGGCCATAGCTGATTAACACTTTGTGCTCTCTTGAGCGTGCCTGCCCACTTTCTCTCTCACTCAAATTTAATTTTGAATCCATTGAGAATTTGTTGTTATGCTCCACTTAGCAACTAATCATATATCACAGATCACAAAATGGAGTGTGAAATGCAAAGTACCCTAGAGGCTTTAAATAATTCACATGGAATAACTTGTTGTATTATCACAGGCAAACCCATGCTGTGTTTCACCTTCGAAACATTGCAGAGATATGGAAATATCGCAATAAAAGTTTTCTGTGCTATTTTTGGATTTGGAGACAAAATATTCATTCTACAACCTTTCTATTTTTATGGTATACAGTTTATACTGAATTTGGCATTTTGGTCCACCTATTGAATGTTTCCCAAGGGTGGTGATCATGATGATTTGTTCACAACAATGTGAACATTATTATTATTGATTCTGACTTGGAGAGAGATTCTTTGTATGTTCTGTTCATATTGAACGTGCATGCAGAATGATTGCTCTTAGCAGGAAAAAAATAATGATTTTAAGAGAGAAACGGCTAATAAAAATATGATGGGCTACTTCAACAGCATTAGCTGCATTTTTAAATACTGTATAATATACTGTAATGATTGTTTAATAATATTTCATTATTTTGCAAAGGGCACTGGGCAGAGATGGTTGCATAGTAAAAAAAAACCCCAGAAGTTCAAATGGCAGCTGCTGTGGTGAAATCCATGGTCTGCCTGGCCATGAGTGATCTACCCCTACACCAGAAGTCAGCAATCTTTTTGATCAGCAAATATTATATGCACAATGTTGTGGTCCTCAAATCGTTAAACTATTCAATGTGCCAAATATAATGAGACCATGTGAGAGAGAATAGAAATACTATTGTGAGATTTAAAAGTCACATAAGTCTTTAGGCTACAGAGTCATATGTGTAGTTACTGGGAGTGAATTTGTGGGTGCCATCTAGTGGTGCCATCAGTAAGCAATATATTGCTCTACAGTCTTCTACATTTATGTTTAGAAAAGGGACAGCAAGTTGAATGATTTGAGCAATGTCTTAAAAGTTATTCCTTTTTTAAGATCTTGGAATATAGAGTGACTGAGTCAACTAAAAAGGCGCTGTTGTTTGTCATTGAGCTTTAAACTGATGAGCTCTGTAAGAATAAATTTAGTACAACATTAAAGATGGAGGCAAGAGAAGAGGTCAGCTGCCATGCTTATTGAGACAATAATATTTTGGCTGAAACCACCCATCTTGTTTACACAATGAAAAACAAAGAACAATGGAACTACCACCCATCTTTTTTACAATGAAAGACAAGGAGCAATGGAACAAATGGTCACAAAATATATTAAACCGCCATCATCACCCAAACTTAATGGGGATAAAGTAGCTTGATTTTTCATTTATTTAGCACATTTTGGAATTGGAAGCCATGCTCTATGATGCTCTACAGCAGGAAGCAGGAGCCAAAATGTCAGAAATACTGTCAGAAGAAGAGAGAGAGAAGTTGAAAAATGCTGTGGAACAATGGAAACGGCAGGTTATGAGTGAACTCCGAGAAAGGGACTCCCAGATTCTCCGAGAAAGGATGGAGCATATTCAACATGCACAACAGGTATGGTGAAATAGGATATAGTGCCACTAAGAATGCCTCCTGCAATAAGAACAAGGATTCTCACTTGTGTTTTGTTTATGCCATTAATAATTTTCATGAATGAAGGTGATAATATTGCAGGGTTGATCAGCAGAACTAGTCAGGGTTGATCATCAGAACCAGAGGTTTAGTTTTCCAAACTTTCACAGGAGGAAGCTGACCACAAAATTACAAGAATACAAGCAAGCAGTCAGCAAAGGGGATCCAAATTCATTGGTAACTTCACATTGCAATGAAAAAGGACATACATTCAATTTTGCAGTTACTAAGATTGTTGGACAAGCAGATACAAAAACAGCCGGGGAAATGATTGAAGCCCCTCATAGGTCAACAAGAGTGCTGATATTTTTATTTATTTGTTTGTTTTGTCAAGTATGTATCGGTGGTATATAAAGATATAACAATATCTATATACATGATACTAATAAGAGAAACATTAGGACAGGGGATGGAAGGCAAGCTGGTGCACTTATGCACCCCCCCTTACTGACCTCTTAGGAATCGGGAGAAGTCAACAGTGGATAGTCTAAGGGTAAAGTTGGGGGGGGGGGTTAGGTGATTGATACTACAGAGTCAGGTAGCGAGTTCCATGCATCAACTACTCAGTTACGAAAGTCGTATTTCCTGCAATGAAGTTTAGAGCGGTTTGCTTTAAGTTTGTATCTGTTGTGTGCTCATGTGTTGTTGTGATTGAAGCTGAAGTAGTCATTGAGAGGAAGGATGTTGTAGCAGATGATTTTATGGGCTATGCTTAGGCCATGTTTAAGGCGACGTAGTTCTAAGCTTTCTAAATAAGGCTATCAAATACGTAGGAGGCGAGGGCTTGGCAGCACAGGGAAACAACAGCCAAAGACTTAATAGTCAGCCATCACCATCCCAATCAATAACTAAAAAGCCTCAAACCACACACACCATATAAACAGTATACAGCACACACTCTGATAAGTGGGTGGATCAGGGGTGAGTTACTGCCCGGATGGGGGGAACACAGTGGGGTAGTGAAAATGGAGCATCCATTTTGCACCAACAAAAATGTCGAAAGAAAATGCAGGCCATCCTGCATAAGCCACGCTCACAGTGTGATAGTAAAGATTTTGGTAGCCTTTCACTGCTGAGGATGAACTCAACTATGAGTCTGAAAGCTCAGAAGACTAAATCTCTGGTCCTGGTGACTGACCCAGATTGGAACCTGCAATAATAATTTGACCTTAAATTTACTTATTTATTAAATGTATATATTGCCCATCTCCCCAATACGGTAACTGGGTGGCTTACAAAACAGAAAAAGCTAAACAGAGCAGCAGTTAAAAATGTAAAAGCCACATACATTAAAAATTGACTTTTAAATTGATTTTTAAAGCTCCTTTAAGGAAATGACTACAGAAGCAACAAGCAGCCATAGATATACCAGATGTCCTCAGGCACATCACTCCATTATGCATAGTCACTGTCAAAGTTTTAATGGCCACAGTGGGAGAGGGGGAATTGTAACCAGACTGCTAAAAACCTTGAGGCTAGTCTTGAAGATTATAATTAAACTTTATGAAGTTAACGGTTGTATCTGTGCAAAGAAAAGTTGTTATGTGACTTATTGTATTAACTGTGGCTCATAATATGTTCTCCACTAAACCATAGCATACCATAGAGTCAAAAGTGGGCTTAAATGAAAGTCTAAAAGTGTAGTATTCATACATAATTATAATTTTCACAGAGAATTAAGGAGCTAGAAGAAAGAATTGAAGCTCAAAAAAGACAAATAAAGGAACTGGAAGAAAAGGTATGGTTAAAACACTGTGAAAAGCTTGAATGATGAGATGAAGCTATATTCAAAAAATGTTGTACAGGTAATCCTTGACAGTTCATTTAGTGACTGTCCAAAGTTACAACACTGAAAAGGTAACTTATGACCATTTTCACATTTATTACTGTTGGCAGCATCCCCAACATGGACACATGTTCAAAATTCAGACACTTGGCAATTGGCATGTATTGATGACGATGACATTGTCCAAGGGTCATGTGGTCACCTTTTACGACCATCTGACAAATGAGCCAGATTCACTTGACAACCATGTTGCTAACTTAACAACTGTGGCAAGTTGTTAAGTTAGCAACATGAGACAAAATTAACAACTGTCTCACTCAGCAACAAAAATTTGGGGCTCACTGGCGATCATAAGTCAAAGACTACCTGTATATGACAAGATGCTGTGTTTCAGAAATCTTATTGAAATTTGAATGGAGTCCGGCACTCTAACCACTGCACCATCATAGCTCAATCACCAACAGCATATCTTGCTTGTATGCTTTGTCAATTTAAAACTGGACTCATGATCTTCTGTATCAGTGGTTGGAGCATAAATTTCAATGTCCATCATATTAAAGGGTTATTCATGAAGTCTAATTGATATTATAGATAGACCTCAGCTGAATGATCATAACTGAGTGCAAAATTTTTGTTGTTAAGTGAAACATTTGTCAAGTGAGTTTTGCCCCACTTTACGACTTGCTTGTCACAGCTGTTAAGTGAATCACTGTAGTTGGTAAATTAGTAACCTGGCTATTAAGTTATCTGGCTCCCCCGTTGATTCTACTTGTCAGAAGGTTCCAATAGGAGATGGAATGACCCTGGCATACTGCAACCATCACAAATATGAGTTAGTTGCCAAGCATCTGCATTTTGATCATGTGACCCTGCAATAGTTGTAAGTGGGGGAAATGGTCATATGGGCAACTTTGAATGCTCATTAAATGAACTGCTGTAAGTTGAGGACTGTCTGTATTTGTTCATTTATTTCATTGTAACCAAACGCTAAACACTTTAGTGACTGGTCAAGGTAGTTGGAAGAGTGTTCCAATATCTCAGGGGCCGCCACAAACAAGAGGGAGTGAAGCTATTCTCCAAAGCACCTGAGGGTAGAACAAGAAGCAATGGGCGGAAACTAATCAGGAAGAGAAGCAACTTAGAACTAAGGAGAAATTTCCTGACAGTCAAAACAATCCGTGGAGAAGTTGTAAATGCTCCAACACTGGAAGTTTTAAAGAAGATGTTGGATAACCATTTGTCTAAAGTGGTATAGGGTTTCCTGCCTAAGCAAGGAGTTGGACTAGAAGACTCCAAGGTCCCTTCCCACTCTGTTATTCTAAATTCTAAAATTCTAAATACATACTGTTCTTTCTGTGCTCTTTCTAACTATAAAAACAACACCGTTTCCTCTATGTTTTTTCATGGCCTAGTGTCAATAACACAGTAATTTACAGATCTTGGACACAACATTTTAAAAATATGTGTAATGTTAAGATGCAAAAGATGCATCTCATAACATGAAGGAAGAATATTAGTTGTTGGGGGGGGAGTTAGCATTTGGTTTTCACAACATTTGCAGGTCTCTTCTAAATTAACTTTCTGCAGCAAAGGGCAATAATCCCTAAAGTCTTTTTTTTCTGTCCCTGTTTAGAATAGAACGAAAAGCAGATTGCCGCTCTAGCCTTTTTTTAATGTTCCTAAAACAATTAGAAAATTAGAATTTTTGTGTATTTTCAACATTACAGTTAGAGTTGCTAGCTTCCTAGAACCATAAAATTAAGAATTATATAAGTAAAAATAATAGATTATGAAGCATCATATAGAAAAGATTTTTAAAAAGAAAAGTTACATTTAGAACTTTTTATTAGCTAGTAAATTTTATTTAGAAAAAATACAATTGCATAGAATAAGCCTGAACCTCTGTCCTTTCTTCACCAAAAATAAGTTCTATAAAAATATATAGCTTCATTTAAGGCCATAAAGTATTCTGCAAATATTTGATCCCATAATATAATGATTTTTCTTACTAGTGAATGAAACAACAGCATTTCAGGTTTTATATAAACTGCTCAAAAAATAAAGGGAACACAAAAAGTACACAATATAACTCCAAATAAATCAAACTTCTGTAAAATCAAACTGTCCACTTTAGGAAGCAACACTGAGTGACAATCAATTTCACATGCTGTTATGCACATTCAACTTTGTGCAGAACAAAGTATTCAATGAGAATGTTTCATTCATTCAGATCTAGGATGTGTTATTTGAGTGTTCCCTTTATTTTTTTGAGCAGTATATGTAGATGTAATGGTCTAGTAGTGTGATGCACTACCATACCAGACCATTATTTTTGCAAGAAATTAGAGGACCATCAAACTCTTATATGTTGTGTTGATGCCAACAGACATGACCTCTGTTAGAGGGCAGATTAATTTGGAAAGTGTCCTATCCCAGCTTTTTTCACACATTTGCACAGATTATGGCCCCTTGTTCTAGACTCCTTCTGGTTTCTTATTAGGTATGCTTTAAAAACTTTCTCTCTCTCTCTTTTTCTTTCCATTTTTCCTCTCCTCCCCTTTTTTAGTTTTTATTTTTGTTTTTATTTTTTTCTCTAGCTTTCATTCTTTGGTCATAGTGTGCCCATCCAGCTACAAGAGGTAAGCATCCACCTTGCTTATTCTTTCTGCCCCCCTTTCACTAAGCCTAATGATTTCTTTGGCCCCACACACTGCATAGGTGGCTTGGGATATTATCAAGGTTTAGCTGAAAAGCAGGTTCGGGGTGTTTTTTTAAAAAAAAGACAAGATGGCAGATGACAAGGCAATATAAAAAAATAGACAATGTTTTGACTGCACTGTTGCTGCCACCATCAATTTTCCTTCTAATTACTTATATATTTTGCAGGGGGGACGGATTGTTTTCTTCAGCTTTTCCCAAACCAAGTTATTTGTGCACCATAAATTACAGATGCCTTTAATAGCAATATCTTAAAATGATTATATATTTCTTAGTTATAGAAACTACAAAGTATAATAGCATATAACAAAGATAATTTAAAATTAAGCTTTCAAATCATTTTTCTTTATTCCCAACATCTATCTCCTGCAGTTTTTACAGGCGGCTTGCCACATCCTTCTCCTGAGAGGGGGATTAGCTTAAAAACACTCACAACTGTATTTTGCCCAACATATCCTGATTTCTCCTTAATCACTAAATCAAACCAAATTGATTCTCCGAGTCTTCAGAGAGGGGCGGCATACAAATCTAATAAATTGAATTGAATATATGTGTTTACAGATTATAATATAATCCTGCTAATCATTAATATCTTACAATCACAATTGATATTTGTAAGCATCATCATTATATCTTCATGGTTTAGGGAGATTTGATATAGTGGTGAAATCATTTCTTGGAAGAAAGCATTACACAGAAAGGATTTAGATAGCCTCCGCTCCCATATTTTTTCCCATTACTTCTTTGGATGTAGCAATAGCAATAGCACTTAGATTTACATACCACTTCATAGTGCTTTACAGCCAAATTATTAATTTTTTTTTGGTGTTAATTTTTTTATAGTTTTTTTTCTTCGTACGCTTCAGTACAATGACGGCTACCAAAATTTTTACTACCACGCTGTGGGCATGGCTTATGCAGGACGCTCTGCATTTTCTTTTAACATCTTTCAGTGCAAATTGGGTGCTCTAGGTGGAGCTCCATTTTCGCTACCCCACTGAGTCCCCCCCCCAATCTGGGCAGTAGTCCACCCCTGTTTACAGCCTCTGTAAGCAGTTTAGAAAATCAGCATATTGCTCCTATCAGTCTGGGTCCTTATTTTACCAATCTCTGAAGGATGGAAGGCTGAGTCAATCTTGAGATGGTGAGAATTGAACTGTCAAACTGCTGATAGCCAACAATCAGCAGAAGTAGCCTGCAGTACTGCATTCGTACCACTGCACCCCCATGACTTATTTAGTCCAAACTTATTTAAACTTTCATTATTAGTAATTTAAAAATGAATGTTTTATCAACTCAACAACAAGCATGGACCTTGTGCAGCCTAAAACTCAACAGGTATCAAAGATATATATTTAAATATTATATATTTAAAAGGAAAACAGGGAAGTGTGTTTAGGTCTGGACCCCTGCCTGGCATGTCTCTAGCTGGGCCTGATCCAGGGAAGGTTGGCTGCAACTGAAAAGCTGGAAAAAGAATCCCTGGCTACTGCCAGTGAAAAGGACATCTCCCCCACAGGAAAGCTGACTCAGTCCATGCTGTGTTGGCCCAAAGTGACTCTTGCTGTTGCACTTAAGCTGAGCTGGAAAGCCAATGCAAGCTTTCTTGCAAATTGCAAGCCTGGAGTTTTACAGTACCTAAATTTGTTGTTGTTTTGGGGTACCTAATTTTGTGTGCACCCAATCTTCTATGGTGTTTGTGTGGGGGTTAGTGCACACACATGCACATTAGAAGGAACATAAGCCACCCCTTTGATCTTTTTTTAGCTATTAGCTAAAGTCATTCCTGCTTCAAAGTTTGCACTAACATATCTTGAAGGCCCCGAAGTAAATTGATGCAGAGTTGTTTTATGAAAAGGCAAATAGATATTATCTGACTTCATTAAGGATTGAAATCAAGATTCCTTATAAAATGGGCAATGCTACAATCTTATGCAAAATGACTTGGGAATAAGTTCCTTTTATGAAAATGAAATGATGTAAGCATTCATAGGATGCCTAATAGAATTCTTACCAACCATAGCCTTTGGCGAATGTATGGGTGCTTTCAAATCAGTCTTGACTTCTGGGAGCTGCCTGGAACAGCTGCCTTCTGGGAACTGCCTGGAACAGCTGCTTTCAATTTCCTTGACAAGATTTAGGAAGCATTGTCTCTTTCCTGATGCTGAGATCAGGCTCAAGGTCACCCAACTGGCTTTTTGCTAGAATTCACAGCCTTTGGTTTCTAATCTTAACCATTACACCAAACTGGCTCTCCTTGTCTTTCATACAGAGCAAAATTACATGTTATGACCTATGTTTTCTAATTTTCTTCTGACTGGATACTTTATTTGCTGCACAAACTAAGTTCAGAGTTTATGTTCCACCACAAAACAACCCACTGTAATATCTGTGAGACAGCTATCCCACACAATAGCAGAGAGCTTGGAGTCAGAAATGAGCTACAACTGAGCTTGGAATCAGAAATGATTGGCTCATATTGTTACCGCAGGCCAGGTGTGGAATTCTGGTTTGGGCCATTGTAATACTCAACAACAACACCTATTCAGACCCACCCATTCATGTGTGCATGCAATACATTTACATGGAGCTTACAAAAATATGTATGTTTCCATGCCTGAAAGTACTTCCTTCTAGTTGAGACTTAGAAGTTCTTTAAAAAGGCCAGCCATCATCATGGCAGAGAGTGGTTAAGAAGAATCAAGAGTTCTGTATGTCCATCCCTCTCCTATGTTTTAATAGCAATAGCTGAAAAGGTAAGAGCATATTAGAAAAGTAATTCAAGTCAGGCATCTGTGTCTGTAGAAAGAGAACTTTTATTTCAAGAGCCCAGAGACATGCAAGCAGGGTGGTTCTAGAGAAATTGGATTGAAAAAAGTAAAAATAAAACTCCTCTCTTAAATAACTTTAGCTTCTTTTTCTAGTATTGTGTTTTCTTTTTTCAGGCCAGAGAGAAGACTAGAGATGTTTATCTTTTAGAACAATGTAACCTTGTATATAACAAAGAAATTGGAGAAAGGATGATTTCATTACAAGAAAGTGGACTGCAGTTTATTTTGACACTGAAGACTGAAGTTCTAAACTTTTGACCATTTTTATAAAGAAGAATTTGCGTGAATTTTATTTTGAAGTTAAGCCTGCTCGTCGGACAAGTATAGCTCTCTAACTTTTTATGAACTAGTATTAAAATTGTTAAAGAAGAAAACCAAAAAGAAAAAGAGAGAGAGAGTGAAAGAGAAAGAAAAAAAAACGTAGTAATATGCTGGCTTCTCTCAAGGAAGCTCCATCTATGCTACCCGAAACAACTTCAGCTTTACGTGAAAAGCAGTAAATTCGTTCAGATGAAGTGAAAATATTTTAGTTCCCTGCTAAGCAGGCAGTAAACTGCTTCTGTAAAGAAGTGAACTCATCCTGTTTTGTAATTCAGTCCTTGTACTGTTATTTGTAAATGCTTAAATACATGTCTTGAAAGAAGATTGGAAACAGTTCCAGGCTAATCATTGGTGAAACTATGAATGAATGAATGGGAATAATGTTTCATTCATGTAAGTGAGGAATTAGTTTCAGTTCAATTGCGTCTTTCCATAGTATGTATTAAATTGACTTCTTAGCTAACCATGAGGAACATTAAAATAAAAAAGTTTGGAAATATTTCCCAAACTTCCACTCCATTCTGAAATTTCAGTGAAGCTTGTCTGCAGCATGGCCAGGAGAACATAAAAGGCACAATACTTAAAATTTAATGCACTTCGATTCCTGGATGAAGGGAAGTCAGTATTATCAGCGAAAGGAGAACCAAAGCAAAAGCTAATTGAAAAAGGAAACAAAATTATTTAAAACTATTAAAACTGTAATGGAAACTTGAAAAAAAGAGGGGAAAATATATTAAGGAAGCACAAGCAGCAGATGGAAATGGATCTCTTGCATTAAATGGTTTGAGAAGAATTGCTTGTAAATTAAGAAGCAGAGAAACTGAACGCACATAACAAAATAGTTGAGCAAGCAGTAAATAAAGATATACAGAGATATATAAGGGACCTACATATATATCTATCTTCCCCAGCTGTTATTTTACAATGGAAAGAAGGAGCACAGGGAGAAAACATCAAAACATCTCCAGAAAGTGATCTTGATATTCAGAAAGTAACAACAGGTGAGAAGGTGGTTTTTATTCTTCACCAAATTAAACAAAACTTTTTAATGATCTCTTTCTTCTATTAAAAAGTTTGAAATATGATAAACTGCTTTCTTTTGCTTTGCTTTGAATTTTAAATAGTTTATTATTTTTGATTGTTTTATACATTTATACATATACAAATTCAATACATATTAAAAAGCACTTACATGGATAACATCAGATTATCATTTGAAGATGTATGATTCTTTAAATTGGTACAGACACATTAATTCATGGAAAAGCCAAACTTCTAAATCAATTAAATCCAAATAAAAATCAGGTAAGCTGAAGTTCTAGATCTACATTTTACATTTGTGACTCATCATCTCAATGGGATTGCTTCTAATGTAAATTTGGTGCTATTCATAATCTAATTCCCTCCATATATAAATGTTCCATTTGGAACATATAAGGTATGAGTGGTGTGGTGACTCAGTGGTTAAGATTCTGAGCTTGTCAGCTGGAAAGCCATCAGCCCAGGTTCGAGATGGGAGCTCCATGTGATGAGGTGAACTCCCATCCTCACCCCAGCTTCTGCAAAATTAGCAGTTCAAAAGCATGCAAATGCAAGTAGATAAATAGGTACCACTTCAGTGGGAAGATAAAGCATTCTGTCACCTTGCTGGCCACCTGACCATAGAAATATCTTCAAATAACACTTGTTCAATGACCTTGAAATACAGATGAGACCAACTCCTTATAGATGCCAATGACTAGTGGAGTAAAGTCCTCAGGGATTCCTTTATAGAAACATAGAAGATTGACAGCAGAAAAAGACCTCATGGTCCATCTAGTACAGTGTTTCCCAACCTTTTTGGAGCCGCGGCACATTTTTCATATTTTCAAAATCCTGGGGAACATTGAGGGGGGGGGGCTAAAAAAAGTTTGGACAAAAAAATCTCTCTTCCTCCCTTTCACTCTATTTCTCTCTCCCTCCCTCTTTCTCTCCCTTCCTTTCTCTCTCCATCCCTCTTTCTTTCTCTCTTCCTTCCTTCCTCTCTTTCTCTCTCCCTCCTTCCCTCCCTCTATGTGTTTCTTTCTCCCTCCTTCCCCCCTCTTGCTCTCTCTCTCTTGCTTTCTTTCTCTCTCTCTGTCTCTCTTGCTATCTCTCTCTCTCTGTCTGTCTCTCTTGCTATCTCTCTTTCTTTCTCTCTGTCTCTCTTGCCATCTCTATTTCTCTCTTGCTATCTTTCTCTCTCTCTCTCTTGTATCTCTCTCTCTTGCTATCTCTCTCTCTTTTTCTCTCTCTCTTGCTATCTCTCTTTCTTTCTCTTTCTCTCTGTCTCTCTTGCTATCTCTCTCTCTCTTTTTCACTCTCTCTTGCTATCTCTCTTTCTTTCTCTTTCTCTTTCTCTCTGTCTCTCTTGCTATCTCTTTCTCTCTCTCTCTCTCTTGCTATCTTTCTTCTCTCTCTCTCTCTCTTGCTATCTCTCTCTCTCTCTTGCTATCTCTCTTTCTCTCTCTCATTTGCTATCTCTCTCTCTCTCTCTCTCTCCCTTTATCTCTCATTCCTTTCTCTCCCTCTTTCCTTTCTATCTCTCTTTTTCTCCCTCCTTCATATCTTCTTTCTCTCCCCTTTCCTCCCTCTTTCCTTTCTCCCCCTCCCTTTCTCTTCCTTTTTCTCTATCATTTCTACCTCTTACTCTTTCTCTCCCTCCTTCATTCAATTTTCTCTCCCTCCCTTTCTCTCTCTTTCCTTTTTCTCCCTCCCTTGTTCTCCCCTGGGGTTGCCTGTGCCTGCCCTGCACCACCCAACACGAAAGGACAGCCCCCGGTCGTCGGTTCGTCGCCCCCCCCCCCCCACACGGAGGGAGATCAGGCTGGCGAGGGCGGTAGATCTGCGTCCCCAGCCACTGGAGGGAAATCGGGCTGGCGGGGGCAGTGGATCCGCATCCCCAGCCGCGCGGAGGGAAATCGGGCAGGCGGGCGGGTGGCCGCGGCTCCCTGCGCGCCCCTGGAAAAGGGTGCGCAGGGGGCATTTTGGGGTGCACTGGCGCAGGCGTGCGCAGCCTACAGGGAATGGTGCCCGGGGCCGCTGCATCTGGCAGCCTCCTGTTTCCGCTGCCATTGCCCTCCCGCCGGGCCCCAAAGGACAATTGTTGCCACTCCCACCAGGAAAGCTCCAGCTGGGCGGGGTGCTGCCAGTGGCTCCGCCCTGGAGCTCTTGCTCACCGCTGCCATCCCCCAGCAACTGCCCGGGGCCGCTGCAGCCGGCAGCCTCCCGTTCCCGCTGCCAGTGCCCTCCTGCCGGACCCCAAAGGAGATTTGTTGCCGCCCCTGCCAGGGAAGCTCCAGCTGGGCACGAAGAACAAAGCTCAGCTTCCGGTCTCAGAAGCTGAGCTTCATGGCACACCTGAAAAACACTGATCTAGTAGTCTGCCCTTGTACTATTTCCTGTATTTTATCTTAGGATGGATATATGTTTATCCCAGGCATGTTTAAATTCAGTTACTGTGGATTTACCAACCACGTCTGCTGGAGATTTGTTCCAAGGATCTACTACTCTTTCAGTAAAATAATATTTTCTCACGTTGCTTCTGATGTTTCCCCCAACTAACCTCAGATTGTGCCCCCTTGTTCTTGTGGTCACTTTCCTATTAAAAACACTTCCCTCCTGAACCTTATTTAACCCTTCAACATATTTAAATGTTTTGATCACATCCCACCTTTCCCTTCTGCCCTCCAGACTATAGAGGTTGAGTTCATTAAGTCTTTCCTGATATGTTTTATGCTTAAGACCAGTGATGGGCTCCTACAGGAATGGTCAGGAACATAGTTCCAGTAACAAAATTTGGAGCTCCACCCCAGAGCACCCAATTTGCACTAAAAGATGTTGAAGCAAAATGCATAAGCCACGCCCACAGTGTGGTAGTAAAAATTTTGGTAGCCCATCACTGCTTAAGACCTTCCTATGTTTATCTTTTTACTCTCTAGACAAGGTTGGGTCAAGCCGGAGGGTCTTAACCAAATACCTTTAGGGATAGTGTAGTATAGTTTCTATAAAAATACTACTACACTTCTATTGGATTGAAAAAGGTAAAGAGACATCTTGATTCAGACTATGGTTTGCATTATTCTTACAAATCTTAGAATCCATAGAAAATTCTAATTTGAATATTAATAGACCACCTAATTTCTCCATATACCTTCATCCTAAACACATTGACATGGAAGAAAATTCTACTGACAATGGTTTTATTTCCAACTGACTATAGTTACAGTCAAACATGTTATGGACTTAAATTCATTGGTGGTCTCTTTTCCATAATATTAACATCCACTTGGGGGAGCTCCAATCAAAATGAAGTGGAACTATCATTATTATCTGTATTATCATCTCCATGTCTACAATTTAGGAAGTGGAACTATCTTTATTATATGTGTTTTCATCTCCATGTCTACAATTTAAGAAGCTTGTTGAAAGTGACAGCTGCTCAATATGCTACCGTAACTGGATCATTCTTTCTTCTATGGTGCTTTATTCTGTTCTTCCTCCAGATTCCAGATTTTATTTTCATGTTTCCCTTTTCCAACTAAACTTTAACATTCCCAAGCCTGGTGAATCTTCATCAGATTTGCTTTCTGGATGCTGATGTTATCTTATTTGGATAAGTATTTTATTATGTATTAGAACAGTGATGGCAAACCTTTCGTCCCTCAGGTGCCGAAAGCGCATACGCACACACTATTGTGCCTGCAAGAGTGCCCATACCCATAATTCAATACCCTGGAGAGGGCAAAAATTGCCTCCCTGCCCCCACCCGGAGGCCCTCTGGAAGCCAGAAACAACCTGTTACCCAATTTCTGGTCGGCCTGGTAGGCCCATTTTTTACCCTCTCCAGGTTCCAGAGGCTTCCCTGGAGCCTAGGGAGGGCAAAAACGCCCTCCCCCATTTCCCCAGAGGTCCCCTGGAAGCCTAAAATATCCTCCCAGAGCCTCTGTGTGAGCTGAAAATCAGCTGGCTGGTGCTCATATGCATGTTGGAGCTGAGCTAGGGCAACGGCTCACGTGCCAGCAGATATGGCTCCGCGTGGCACCCATGGCATCCGTGCCATAGGTTCTCCATCACTGTATTAGAATGTTCACACATATTATTTGTAATACAATATTGGATTATAGTAGATAACAGATAATTAGCTCATGGGCCATTTATTTATTTTATTTAGCATATTAATATAGCCCCCGCCCCCATCTCACCAACGGTGGCTCTCTGGGTGGCACATAAAACATGAGAATAAATGAATGAAAGGGGGGAAAAACAACCAAAAAAAATCCAATAGAACAACTGTCACTTGATATCACATAGCCACCTGGCAGCCTCACCATTGGAACCCCACGATGGATGGAAAAAATGTGGGGGACAGGGATGGGGGCAATCTCACCTCAGAGAGAATGCTGTTACAGAAGGCAGGGGTCTCAGCAGCAAAGGCATGTAACTGGGTCCCACCAGAAGTAGCTTCTTAGCACATGGGACCTGCAGAAAGTGTCCAGAGATACTTTATTAGAAGAGCCCTCCACTCTTCCACTCGCAATAGAATATCTTATGCCAGTGTTTCCCAACCTTGGCAACTTGAAGATATTTGGACTTCAAGTTGCCAAGATTGGGAAACACTGCCTTATGCAACCAGACTTGAAATCCTGGGCTTAGAAAGCTTAGAACTATGTCATCTTCAGCACGGCCTAAGCATGGCTCATAAAAATATCTGCTACAACCTCCTGCTTGTCAACAACTACCTCAGCTTCAACCACAACAATACATGAGCACACAACAGATCCAAACTCAAAGTGAACCACCCCAAACGTGACTGTAGAAAATTATGACTTTAGCAACAGAGTAGTTAATGCCTAAAACTAATGACCTGACTCTGTGGTTTCATCACCAAACCCCCAAAACTTTATACTGTCACTGTTGACCTCACTCGATTCCTAAGAGTCGGTAAGGGGCATGCATAAACACACTACCATCCTTATCCAATTGTTCCCTCTTATCATTAGCCATCTAATCTATATAAGCAATGTTATTTCTATGTACTGTATATTACAAACACGTACTTGACTAAAATAAAATAAAACAAATAAAGATTCACATTGGACAATAATACCATCCCAATTTAAAATACTGTACATGCCATCATCATCAATACCTTCCAAGAAGGCCCCGATCCTTCCCTGCACTGGTTTCCAAGGCTCAAAGGTCAAGTTCTATCTTCTACATTCAATAATAAGAGAAGGGCTAGGGAAAAAATCTCCAACTGACCTCAGCAATCCAATCTTGATTAAGTGGAAACATCCCCATCATGTCCTCATTCATCTTGACAACTTAGGGGATTCACACTCGTCTCAACCAATTGTGTTCCATAAAGAACTCCCGGCTAGTGCTATCAACCGCTACCATCTTAATTCCAATTGAACGGCAGTGTCATCAAAATTATTATTCTCCTGAAGCATTCCTTCATCCTTTTTGCCTGTTAATTTGCTACAGGATTGTTCTTTTTACCCATGTACTGGGACACACAGTGATAAAATGCAATGTGAGATTTATTTATTTTTTTTAAAAAGCAGAATCAACTTGTAATGCTAAATCCATCAAATGATGTTTGAGATTTACATTCCTTCATATTGTTCCAATTGTTCCCACATGCTCTGAATGAGTATTTACAATGGGCATAGAGATACATCTTAAAGAATGAGGGTAACTCCTAAAGCATTACAAGTGCCCCTGTACATGTGTAAAAAGAGCAGTCCTGTCATGGCATATCAAAAAGCATAAATGTTTTTATATATATACAATATTTGCTATTCTGCCAAACAGAAAGTAGATTACAATTAAGCATGCAAATATGCATGCAAACATTTTTCTCACCCAGCTGCTCTTTGAATGACAAATAGCTGCATTTCATTCTTTTGTGCTCTGTTCACACATTGTTCAAGTAGTAGTGATGTGACTCCACATCAGGGATCCCAGGAGGGAAATACAGGATGCCATAAATCCTGATAGTCACACGTGATAGTCAAACAGGTTTTTGTCTTGACACATTGATTAAGAAGCAGCCTAGTCCTGTATCTCCAAAAGGACCAAAACAGCTGAGCCCAATATTAAACTGGCTGAATTTGTGCTGAATCTGAATTCTATCCAGTCCAGAAAAGGAGGAGAAGGTTGTTAAGACTCTTAAATTTATTACATTCTATATTGCTCAAAAAAATAAAGGGAACCCTTAAACAACAGAATATAATTCCAAGTAAATCAAACTTCTGTGAAATCAAACATCCCACTTAGGAAGCAACACTGATTGGCAATCAATTTCAGCACATTCAACTTTGTACAGAACAAAGTATTCAATGAGAATATTTCATTCATTCAGATCTAGGGTGTGTTATTTGAGTGCTCTCTTCCCTCCCAGTACTTCACTTACCTTCAAGATTGAGTCACCTTTTGTTGTTTCCGGAGTACAACTTGAAACTCTTTTGTCTGCAGGTACGAAGTTAAAAAAAAAAAGACAATAGGGCAGCCAGAAGCATGTCATCAAAGCAACACATAACTTTTTAAATGAATTGTGACATAGCCCATGTTAAAATGTGCAGGGTTTAGGTGATAAAATTGTTGCTGTCAACCCTTCCTTCTCATCATCCCTTTTTTTCCTGCTCTGTTTTTGACGGAAGGGAGGTCCACTTCTCTGCCTGACCACCAGATCTTGAAAAAAAATGCACATCCAATGGTTTCAGTGGACAGAAGGGGATGTCAGGTGGCCTGAATAATGCAGCCCATCCTACTCCAGATGATGTATTCATTTAGTAATTCTTGTTCTCCTAATTCTGTGTTACTCAGCCTTAGCAATATTAAGTTGTATGGACATCAACTCCCGGAATTTCCCAGCCAGCATGCTGACTGAGGTTTCCTGGGAGTTGAAATCTACACATCTTAAAACTGACGAAGTTGAGAAACATTGTCCAAATGAAACTTGAACTAGATTTCTAATCTACTGAATTTAAATTTTGTCAGTGATGTTTATTTTTAGGTTACTA
Organism: Erythrolamprus reginae; assembly: GCF_031021105.1. NCBI lineage: Eukaryota > Metazoa > Chordata > Lepidosauria > Squamata > Dipsadidae > Erythrolamprus > Erythrolamprus reginae. Next base: position 41,278,911 of record NC_091954.1, on the reverse strand, counting down.
CCTGACTTTGATTTTTGACATATACGGTATGTGGAATGACCAGAGCTCCTTTTATCCACGAAGGTGCAAAATATGTTTGCTAACAAAACAAAATGTTTGCTAACAAGTAAAATTATTTTACTATGTATCAAATAAGTAGAAGATGGAGCTTTGAAGTAATACAGATAAATTATTCAGTTCACCCGAGAGGTGCTAATTATTATAATACATTATATACTATAATTATTATAGTTCTGTTAAATAAGTAAATAGCAATCACATGACCTCAGGACAATGCAACCATTGTGAATACATGCCAATTTCCAAATGCTGAAACTTTGATCATTTGATTGTGGGATGGTGTGACAGTTATAAGTGTAAGAACCAGTCATAAGCCACTTTTTCCAGTGCTATTGTAACTTTGGATGGCAGCTAAACGTATGATTTTATGTCAAGAGCTACCTGAATAGCAGGGTTGTCAAATTCATGGGCCTCAGGCCGGATGCATCACACACTAGCCATGCCCGCACATTTTAGCAAGTGGGGGGTATTAGATCTGTGGGTCAGGGCCGATAGGAACAGAAGCAGACTCAGATGTGAACAACAACAGCAAACCTTTATATCAGCACCACAGAGCAGAACTGAGAATAGGCAGCTTGACAGTTCCTTTTATACCGGAGCTGTCAAACTCTGAGCCAATGACAGGGCTCTATTTTCCCGCTCAGAGACTGCTTGCATCAGATTTAATCAGGCTCGACTAGCAGCCGGCGTGGTCATAACTGTGAGGACTTAACACCCTTCACCTCCCTGGATGGCACATGCGTAGTCGGCGAGGTATGCGGGCAGCTGTCAACTCTGCTCAGATTACCTCAGTTGAGGGCTGGCAGCTGAAGAAGGAGAAGGAACTGGAGTGCTGCTCCATAGAACTGCTGGAAACTTGGCCAATGTCATATCTGGAGGTCCGTGCAGTGCTGGAGAGGCCCTTGTGAGTTACTAGGATGTCAGACAGACCATCAGTGGCAAACAGGGTGTCCAGAACTTTAATGATGACCTTGGAAGAAGTGGTGGCCATGCATGTCAACTCAACCCATTTCAAATAGATGTCCATGAGCACCACAAACATCTGGCCATGAAATGGGCCAGCCAAATTAAGAAGGAATCCTGACCAGGGGGATATAGAGGTCTCCCAAGCAAGAATGGGGACTGCTGGTGGGTCTGGCCTAGACTGCTGGCAAACCTGGCATTTTGCTCCCCAGGCAAAAATGGACCATCTATTGGTCATGAAAATCAGTTCTTTTGGGGCCAGCAAATGGCACTGGAGTCACATATCTGGCACAGTTGGTCAAGAAGGAGATTATCCAGGTCTGAGAATTCACAGCTCATGGTGGCTGTCTGAAGGGCAGCTATGTTAATTGATTTGCCTCCTTTTTGAAACCTCTGGCAAGATGCGTCCTGGTGAGACATGAAGGAGCCAGAGAGTAATGGTTCCTTAATTGTTCTATCAGTGTCTCCCAGGAAACCATGTAATCAGACTGTGGTGCTTTTAGGGCTCTGGCTATGGCGAATATATCATGGCCACAGGAGCTAAGGAAATATCCTAATTTTCATGACCCAAACAGCTCTGTAAAGTTGTTCATCTTCAGAATGCCTTCGGATTAGGTTAGATAAGCTTCTGTGGCTAGCTCGAATAGAGTAAAGTAGCCATCCTGAGAAGGATGGCTTTAAACTATCAGCTTTCAGCAACCTCTCATCACCTGGCTAGTGATCAGCTCAGCTCAAACTTCAGCTCTAGTGACTCACTCTCAAAAGGTCTCAATTCTGTGCATTACTTCATGTTTCACCCCACCCTCATCACTAGTATTAGATCTGTGGGTCAAGGATGACAGGAATAGAGGCAGACTCAGAAATGAACAGCAATAGCAAAACTTTATTTCAGCACCACAAAACAGAACAGAGAACAGGCAGCTTGACAGCTCCTTTTATACTGGAGCTGTCAAACTCTGAATCAATGACAGGGCTCCATTTTCCTGCTTGTCGGCTGCTTGTGTCAGAGCCAATGAGGCAATTCATGATACATCACATGCAGTGAAGGGCTGCAAAAAAATTTACTACCACACTGTGGACATAGCTTATTGTGTGGGTGTGGCTTAATGGTCATGTGACCAGGTAGGAGTGGCTTGCTGGCCATGTGGCCAGGTGGAAGTGGATTGACAATCATGTGACTGGGGCTGGCTTAAAGGTCATGTGACTGGGTGGGAGTGGCTTACCAACCAAGATAAGTTTTTAAATAGGTGCTTGGACTCTTTTTCAGTTGATTAAATCACATTATTTGAATAGCCACGAAAAGGACAATTGATAGACAGCATTATTTGTTGAGGAGCACAGTAACACTTTAAGGTTTTGTTCTTTAATTGCTACAAAAGTTCAGTTCTATATAATGATTAAAATGATTAAAGTGTTTATGGGTAAAAACATACTATTTAATTATTTCCTATTTTAAAAGTAATTAAGGATCATACTAAGGTACTAGAGAAGGAAGGACAATAAAAAAAAACTATTTTGCAATGGCATCCTTCAATCTTGAAAGACCATATAATAATGGGATTCTCCATTATTAAAAAAAACCCTATTAAGTATTCAATAAATAGTGCATAAACTTACCACCCCTACGGTGTTCTCCCCATGGGGGCAGCAGCCCAAAGCTGATCACATGATGACAATGTCACATGACCACACAGGTTTGTCACCCCTGCTATATAGTATAGGACTATACATAAGCATTGCATCCTTAATTTAAATTAATGTACATGTCACCCAGCCTGAAAATATATTTTTATATTTTCTCAAGCATAATTTTGTATTTATGAAATGGATAGCTTTCTATTTAATACATAAAAACAATTTGTGATTATTTCATTTCTAGTTTCATTTGAATAATTTAGGAACTGGAAAATGGAAGTGTTTGCCACTTAAAATGAAAATTTCAGCTATTGTGGCTGTTTCAAATATGTAATGATAATGTGACTATCTACGTTTAGAGTGAACTAGGGAGATAAATGGGTTCTGTCTCACTGCTTTCAGTAAATTAAGCATGATTACTGCTACCTCTGATCCCGTTTTATATCTTCAGTCATCTAGTTTTTTTAAAGGCTTTTGTTCTCAAACACAAAATATTTTCTTTGCCATATTCCTTTAAAAACATGCAAATAAGAGTAAAATATGAATGGAAAATTACCTTGCACAGTTAAAAAAAATAACCAAATATTTACAGCAGGGGAAGCAATCAGGTATTTCTGTTTCACTGTTTCAGCTATTAGACAAATTGAAATGGACTGAAATGATGCTGCCAGGCTGAATTTATAACCTTCTGTGATGAGATTAGTTGATGTTCTTAGGCAGAATAATTACATCATGGCTGGTGCTTAAGCCTAAGGTTACTTTTATAGCAGAGCTGAGAAATCGAGTTGGCTACTGTGACAGCTAAGGTTCTCGAGACTATGTCAATCGTTCCCCACCGAAAAATGCTGTGAAAATGTCTTCATTTTATTAAAGAAATCAGGTAAATATCATTGGCAAGTAGGTATGCATTAGAAGAATGCAGAGCAAGGCTACTAAACTCAAGGCCCGTGGGACTGATCCAGGCCATGAGATGCTTAGATCTGGCCCTCAGGGAAAAACAGGGAAACAGGGTAGGACCAGCCTCCAGTGCCTTTGTCAGCAAAAATGGAGCTCCATTTTCATGGCAGAGTGCTCAGGCCACCACAGGCACCCCTGACATGACTTTGCCCATGTCCACCCTAGTTCCCTGATGTCAAACACAACCCTGATGTTGCCCTCAGTGAAATCAAGTTTCACACTCCGGAGGTAGATGTATTTGTTGGTCTTGTTTACACATACTGTAGCTTAATGTACGTACATAATATGCACATCAGCTCAACAGATACATTTTATTTTATCTTTGAGTTACAATAATATATGTGGACTTCTCATTGTATCTTAGGACCCTGTTTAATAACATGGTCCTACTGGCACCTGAATGTCACTTTCTGGCACTGAAATATACCCATGTTATTTTTTAAACGTTTATTTTAATCTTGGGAGAGTCTTAAATGCCACATAAGAATGGATTTTTGCATTAAAACGTTCTGTTATGAGTTATCATAAGAAGTGGACATTTTTCTATAACAAGTCATGATATCTTGGAGAAAAGATAAAATCTTTAGACGATGGGAGATAATAAGAAAATAAGTATTACAATAATTTATGAATAACATCTAAGTTACTAAGTTCCTTCACTATAGTCCAGAAGTGTCAAACTCAATTTCATTGAGGGCCACATTACTGTTGTGTTTGACCTCAGAAAGTGGGGGGGGGGGCATTGCCATCACCAGGGTGGGAATAGCCAGCTTGACATCACTCATGTTGGGGGCTCCAAAATTCCATTTTCAGCTGCGAAGGCATCCTGCAACCCTCTACCAACAAAAATGAAGCTGGGAGGGCTGCATTGGCTGAGGCACTGAGGACCGTTCCTTCACTGTTTCCAGGGCAGCTCTATGGGCCAGATCTAAGTACCACATGAGCCAGATCCGGTTTGAGCTTGACACCCCTGCTATAGAGTATATTCATACAGTAACAGCTCTATGAGTTCATTCCACTTCTCCCCAAAATAAGATGACTGTCGACATTTACAGGAAAAACACTGAGACTCCCAGAAGAGTTTTTTAACCCTGAAAAAACTCTAAAAATAAACTAGCAACTGGTGACTAGCTATTTCAAAATGATTGTGCCTGTTCAAAAAGTGGAAATATATAATTACTATTGAAATGCACATTCTCATTTCCAACACCATTGAAATGCATAGTATGCTTAGAAGAATGTTAACAAATGGAAGATTTATCCTCGCCAGCACACTAGGGTTGTCTCAGTATGTTGTGCTTATAAATTTGAGCAGAATTCATGCAGAGCATTTCTCAAGTCATAATACTCTATCTGGAATTACTCGGTTTTCAATCTATTGTATTCATCAACTATAAGAGTTAACTGCCTTAATTTCCATTTTAAAGGCTCTTACATCTGTTAAAGTTCTTCACAGCTGTTACATTTGAGGCAGCAAATCCATTTATTGGTAAAGAATTGATTGCTTCCATCTGCCACTGATTCAGTGGCCACCCTTGTCAATCAAGGCAGGAAACAAGGAGTCCATTGTTTTATCAGCTTTCAATCTCTGATTTGGGGCTTGTTCCATAAACCTGTCTGACTTTTGACATTTTGGCTCTAATTAGACTTATCCTGATGTTATGGAAGATAGCTCCCAAATTTGAACATTTTGTAAGAAGGGAAGAAACATGCATAATTGCTTTGGGGAACAATGCAATGGATGTGGAGTGTTCATCAGTGGAGTGTAAACTTGAGCTTCTCAGTCATTAGTAGGTAATGCCAAATGACAATAAATGTGCCTTAGGTCAATAACATTTTTATTCTCATTGATTCAGATCCTATCAATCCTTTCCACCTTATTCCACATGAAGAATTAATATTGTCAGTAGAAGCTATTGGCATTGTTTACTAGTTGTAATATTAATATTAGTTCTATATTCTATATTCATGTCCAGATATATATATATATATATATATATATATATATATATATATATATATATATATATATATATATATATATATATGCAGAGTAACACAGGAGAACTAGATAAGATGTCAGAATATATTGTGGCAATTTAATGAATCAGATAAATGATGAAGACATGTTTGTATAAAACAGTCTTCAGTGAAAAATATCTTCAGTCTTCTATTTACAGGAACTTTACATCAGCTATATTTAGCTTACCTACAAGTAGATATTAAACCAATCCAGGTTACAAGCAGATACAAAACCAATCCAGGTTTCTTCGTATCACTATCTCAGTTCTACTCAATATCTAACTCACGTTCAAACTGCTCCACCCAGCCAACTAACAACTACCATCAACAGCAAACGACCATACCAACCACAAGGGAATGGTGAAGTTGATCTGCATCTTATAGTGCCCTGGTCCAATCATGTTGCAGTTCGCACCCAATGACTCAGCATTAGCATGCTTACATTCTACCTTTTACCTTATATGGTAATACATTCTACTTTTCACCTTATATGGTACTACAATGAAATATCACCCAGGATTGCTAAGCTTGACAATTCAGGTACATTTTTTCTTAGTTAATAGATAAAAAATATTTTTACTTTTTATCACTGAAGTGCTTTCAGTTATTATTTATACTAAAGAGATAACAACAGGCTTGCTTGCCTTCCATGTGGCCTTCTGCTTGGCTGCCTATGCAAGCTGGCCACAAGGGCACCGGGAAGCCCATGTGGAAGGCAGGAAAGCATATCAAGGCTACGAGCAGCAAGGAATGGAGTGGGGAAGGCAGGCTAGGATGGGGGGGGGGCAGGGGCAGCTAGGTAGGCAGAACCGGGGTGCAGCACTTCAGGCAAGCGAGCTGCAGAGCAGAGACTGGCAGGGCAGGGCAAATGAGTGGAGATCAATGGACCGGTTTGGGGACGTGGCCATCCAGCGGCAGAAGGTTGAGAGGTCCCTGCTGTTTTTCCCTGTTTAAGTTCTACCTGCTGGAAAGCTTTGGCAAAAGCTGGTAAGTTGTCACTAATATGGGATGAGCCTGCACCTGGTTCAGAACCATTCATAAAAGTCTTCCATGACAAATCATTTTGAGAAGCATGATCATGCACCAAATCTTTTTCAGGCTTTCAAGATTAATTGTGGTGCTTAGGAGGCTACCAATTATCTGGAGCATGAAGTTGCCAAGAAGTTTGAGAAATGTTGCATTTCTGCCATGCTTTCTAAAGGTATGGCTAATACCACATTTCCCTCACTCACTTTTTTGGAGAAACGGTACAGATGATGATGCGAGAGACAGATAACCTAGAATTCCTCTAAATGATTTCTAGGCAGATTTGTCATATATTTCAGGCAGATCAAATATTGCTAATCTAGAGAAGAACACCTATATAAGTCTTTTTCTGCAGCATCAGTTCATGGTCAACGGAATTAGTGGTCTTTATTGAGTCCCATATCACATCACCTGTACTGCTTCATTGAAAATGAACTACCATGTTTCACAAAAGTTGAATGCATATTGGTCCTTCAAGACTGAACTATGTCCTGGTCCACCCGAAAGAGATTCTGTGTATTCCCTATTGAAAGAAATAAAATAACCATAGGGAGTTGTTGGTAGAGTACAGCAGTATTTTTCAACCAGTGTGCCGTGGCACACTAGTGTGCCGCGAGACATGGTCAGGTGTGCCGCGAAGCTCAGAGAGAAAGAAAGCAAGAGAGAGAGAAAGCAAGAGAGAGAGAGAAAGAGCGAGCGAGAGAGAGAAAGAGCGAGAGAGAGAGAAAGAGAACAAGAGAGAGAGAAAGAAAGCAAGAGAGAGAGAACAAGAGAAAGAAAGAGAGAGAGAAAGAGAGAGAGAAAGAAAGCAAGAGAGAGAGAGAAAGAGAGGGAGGGAAGGAGAGAGAGAGAAAGACAAAGAGGGAGGTAGGGAGGGAGAGAGAAAGAGAGCAAAAAAGAGGAAGGAAGGAAGGAAGAGAAAGAAAGAGGGGTGGAGAGAGAGAGAAAGAAAGAGGAAGGGGAGAGAAAGAAAGAGGAAGGGAGAGAAAGAGGGAGGGAGAAAGAAATAGAGTGAAAGGGAGGAAGAGAGAGAGAGATAGATTTTTTTTGTCCAAACTTTTTCTAGTCGCCCCCCCCCCCCCCATCGCTCAATGTGCCCCAGGATTTCATAAATGTAAAAAATGTGCCACGGCTCAAAAAAGGTTGAAAATCACTGGAGTACAGCATATCTCCCTTTATTTGCATTTGAGAGATAAAGGAAAAGAGATTTGGGGAGAGGCTCACTAGTTCTCCCTGTAGCTCAGTAGAAACATGCAGAAAATGTTGGTCCAAATTCCCTTGGCTGGAGAGATATGCGTTTGCATAGACATGCATAATTGAATACACATACTTTTCTCTATCTTGCACTAGTTAAGAAGATCCAAGTACATCTTCTTCCCTAAGACAATTGTATTCCTTGGCAGATGCCCAAGATCTTCCCTTTCAAGAAAGTATAGAGAAAAATAACACCTCATGTTCTTCTGCAGAGACAACTAGGTGATGTCATCAGAGGAAATTTAACTGAAAAAATACAGTGACTTCAGTTGAGTCCTATCCCCTGATGTCATCCATTCCACTGAATCAGCTGATGAGCTCAGTCTACTGCTTGCCATATCCAGTTCCCCATTCCACCCCATTCTGTAGAAATACTATCAGGACAGAAGAGTGATATAATTCCTCTCCGAAGCATCAGGCTCTTTTACAATAGGATGGCACAATACTTCCTTTTCATTACATCATTGCCAAAACCATGTAATCACTTAGAATTCAAGTTGCCCACTGATGCCCCAGCTCAGTGTTTTTTAACCATCACAATTTGAAAAGAAGTGGACCATTTCTGGCTGGGGACTTCTGGAAGTTGAAGTCCATCTTTCTTCAAATTGTCAACATTGATAAATGCTGTCTTAGCTTATTGTTGCAAATTTCTGTGCCTCCATATAGGTAGTAGATTTCAATCTTGAAATAGGTCAATTCTCCCCTTTAATCATTCATAGGAGACCTCACTTTAAGGTTTGTAAATTGGGCAATGAAAATAGAACTGGGTTTCTAACAGGCCTGTGGGGACATCTTATTAGTTCAGTAAATATTGTACTGTTGTACTTATTGGAAGCATAGGATATAAAATAAATGAATTTAAATGCCAGCAAAATGTAGCATATCTTCTTACACAAACACACACACACACACACAAACATTTTCCCACTTTAAGTTTTGGGCCTTTTCATGAGAGAAGAAAGCTGTATAGCTCTCTATATTTAAATAGTTTACTCCAAGATTTCATTACTGACATTGCACAAACTGTGAATGTGCATAGAACAAGGAAAACTCTGACCTCACTTGGAATAAATGATTTGATTACTTTGCATTCTTTTTAAAAAGTTTTTAAATTTTATATTACATAAAGAAAGATATGATATGAATCTAATTAATAATTAATTAATTAATTAATTAATACTAGAAGGTAAATAAATGCTGTCCTAATAGTATAAATATGCCATATATTTATCACATTTATTTAATTTTTGTTAGACCCACATGGAAAAGTATAAATTGCTGAACTAAGTTAAATATTTATTTCCCCTGATTCATCATAGGTCAAAAATAATATTGGAAAGCCATTTATAATCCAATAACTACTGCTTTATTTTATTTTATTTGTTTGTAGTTCTGGACATAAAAACGGAATTTGACAGTTGCTCTTTTTAATTATATGTATTGTTAATGAATATTTAGTAAGACCATCTAACAAATAAGATTACTTCAAAACCAGACTAAATTTTCAAATGACTCATCCCTTGCAGAGATTATCATTACTGAATATGTTTTAGCATGAATCAATTATGATTTATTTAATAAAGAGATGAAGGAATCTTCAAAGGTATCCATTTGATATACAATAAGAGAACGCTGATCACACGTAAACAAATATCTAGAAATGCTTACATTATCTTCAATAACATTCGAACAATGGAATTATTTGATAAGGAACCACTGAAAATTTCTTGTCTAAGTTCAATGATAATTGTTTAAGTCCTATCTGTGCATTCAAATGCAGATTATAATTACTAAATTCAATTACTTGGCCACAGGCCAAGATAATAACTGGTGAAAATGATATCCACGTTTCGTAAGGTCAGGCCATTGTACTTGCATAACCATCTGTCTTCTGGGCAATCCCAGTTCATTTTCATGCAAATGGCTTTGATTGTTTTTGTATCACACATTAGAGAAATGAAAATATAGAACCAAGACTTGATATGAATAACCAGCACCGGCTTTGAGGGTTGCTGAATTTGAATGTCATTTTGAAATGACATTCAACATCACTCTTTTTTTTTTAAATAAAGTTTTTATTGATTTTTAAAAGTTAACATAAAACAAACATATAACAGTGCACAGTGCATGTGCCCATCACCTAACAACAACACACACCCCACCACCCCCACCACCCATACAAGAGGATTCAAATAAAATTTAATTGTTTATCTATTATTCCTTGGCTCTATCTTGCATCAAGTATTACTAAAAGAGTGATTGCAATTTATTTTTCATATTTACATCACAGATTCTACTTAACATATAATCTTTTACCTTATTCCATCGCACCATCAACTTCTCCAATTTGTTCTCATCGAAATTGTTTAATCTTATTTCCATGATTTCAAAATATATGTGGTCCACCATGTACCAGTACCAATTTTGTAATGTCCATTTTGTAGAGTCTTTCCAACCTAATACCATCACCGCTTGGGCACTTTCCAATGCTGCGGCTTTAATTTCCTTGAATTCTCCTAGTTCCCTGTATTTAATTAAAATTGCTATTTCTTTTGTAATTATCCAGTTAATGTTTAACATTTTATTAATTTCGTTCTGCACTACATTCCAGAATTTCTGAATTTCTGCACACTGCCAGAGCATATGCATAAAAAGTCCCTTTTCCTGGCACCCATGCCAACATTTACCCTTCTCTTTCCCCTGGAAGTGTGCAATTTGTACTGGTGTATAGTACCATTTATGTAAAATTTTCCTTCTCATCTCTCTAACTCTTGTATTTTTAATCTTATATATACAGTATTTTCTATTATTTCTTTCATTTCCCTTTCATCTATTTGTAAATCATCTTGCCAGCATCTTGTCAAACTTTTTGTTACTTCCTCTTCCATCTGCAATAGCATTCTGTATATATTACCGGCTTGTGCTTTACTCTCATTTATCTTTTCTCTTATTATTTTTTCTAAGCAATTTTCTTCTCGTAAGAAAGCTTCTTTATTCTCACTTTTATTTAAATATGTGCTTATTGCATTAATCTGCAACCATTTCTGTTTACCAATCCACCATTCCAATCGAGTTCTATTGACTCTTCCATCTTTCTCATATAATTGTTCAATTCTCGTTATCCCTTTACTATTTAATACTTTGATAATTCTACTTAAGTTAACATCATCCCCTATATTCAATACATATAGCGTTGATAGCCTGGATACCCTTATTCCACTTTTCCTCTGCCATTTAAACCATATTTCTAAACATGCTTTAAGAGGATCACTTAAGTTACTAATTTCTGTTCTACTCCAATTTTTAAATAATAATTCTTTATTATTTATGTTATTGATTTCCTTTTCTAACTCTACCCATTTCTTTCCCCCCCATAACTGTAGCTCCATTAACCTTTCCATTTGAAATGCATTTCTATATAATACTAGGCACGGGCTGCCCCAACCCCCCTCTTTCTCTTGTGCAAACTGCCAATGCTTCCTTATTCTAGGTTTTTTGTCTCCTTCAATCCAAAAATTTAATCTGTTGTCCCATTCTCTTAGTTTTGCCTCAGGAAAACTACCCGGTAGAACCTGAAACAAATACATCATTTTTGGTATTATCATCATCTTAAGGGCCCTGATCTTGGCAATTCTTCCTAACTTTTTACCCTTCCAATTTTTTATCTGCTTCTGGATTTTTTTCCATATTAGGTTATAATTGGCCGTCACTATTTTTATTGGATTCTTGAACAACCAAATTCCCAAATATTTCATTTTTTTACAACCTAATTTCAATCCTGATTTTTTTTGAATCTCGATTTGCTCTTTAGGGCCAGTATTTAAACATATTATCTCTGATTTCTCTATATTAACCTTAAGTCCAGATTGATCTTTAAATTCCTGGAGCAATATCATTATTCTTTTCATCATTTCAATTGGGGTTTCAGACATCACTATAGCGTCATCTGCAAACAAATTTAATTTCAATTCAAATTTCCCTATTTGATAACCTCTCCATTCCTTATCGTTTCTAATTTTGTTTGCTAAGGTCTCAATTGCTAATTTATTTATTTATTTATTTATTTATTTTATTTATTCAATTTTTAGGCCGCCCTTCTCCTTAGACTCAGGGCGGCTTACAACATGTTAGCAATAGCACTTTTTAACAGAGCCAGACTATTGCCCCCACAATCCGGGTGCAAATAACATTGGGGATAGTGGGCAACCCTGCTTAGTTCCATTCTGAATTTTAATCGTTTCTGTTCTGTTACCATTTACTCTGATTTGAGCTATATTATCCTTATATATTGTTTCTATAATTCTGCAAAATGAATCTCCCATATTTAAATCTTTACATAGTTGAAATAGGTAATCATGGTTAACTTTATCAAAAGCTTTGTAGACATCTAATTTTAGAATACTTAACATTCAACATAACTCAAGCAGATCAACTTTCAAAAGAGATATGTCTTGATCTCCTTTTCTCAGGACATCCCTCTATGATCCCAAATAAGGATCCTTGAAGGATGGGAAGATAGGGATGTGGAGGGCTCTCCAAAGGAATGACTTGAAAGGGGATTGCAGGCCTGTCAGTGGGAATCAGTATTTCTTACTGAAGATAGGAAACTTATGGTGTTCCAGATTTTGTGAGCTTCAAGTTTCCAAAACCTTCAGCTTTGGCTATATTTTAGAACTTGGGCACTGCAGCAATTTATTTTCTTTTTCTTTCTTTCTTTCTTTCTTTCTTTCTTTCTTTCTTTTCCTTTTTGTTTTTTGCTGAAAAAAATAATTCATTCAAAGAATATTAAAATACAAAACATCAAAATAGTTTTCAAAATACAAAAGCAAAAACATAAGCTATTGATAGGAATTGCTATAAAGAAACAAACCTGGATGTTTGATCCAGAACAAATTAGGGTTAATATTTGGGGTGGTTTGGGATTGAAGCCATGGTAAATTTTCTATGAGTTGATTAAAATACCAGTTTCTTAACAGAAGCTTTAGGAATTTCAGTTTTGTCTTTCTGTTATTACTGTTCACAATTTTTATCACTTTTATGTTTTTATATAATGTATTCGGTGTTATTGGGGGTTTTTTCCTGTTAACCACTTTGTTATTAGTATGGTTTATAGCTGACAGGCAAAGAGTTTGTAATTTAGTAGCTTAATGGCTTAAAATTATTTTGGCTTGTTTGGCAAGAAATGGGAAACCAGCATTGCTTCTTATACTAAACAGCATTCAACTAGGGAGGATGCTGCATATATGTGTGTTGGGGGCGGGGTTAGGCACCTTTTTGATTAATGTCAATTTAACAATTTCTCTAGGACTCCAAGTTAACCATGTTTGCTTCTAGTTCAGAAGTCTTTACATATGTAATGTAGTGGGTCAATTTCTTCAAAATAACGATATCTAACTCAATTTTTTAAAAGATGGAACAGGGCAGGTTTTAAGGAATACCTTTCCAAAAGGATCTATGATTCATCTCCAAAATATTTATAGGAATTTAAGGATAGTGACTAAAAGGCATAATAGAAGTAGAAATAGAAAAAAATTAATTAATTGACAGATGAGTACATCTGACTAATGAGAAAACCAGTTCTGTAAGTCACACAGTGTCCTTACCCTAATCCCTCCCCCTCAAAAAATAATTAATGTCAAACTGACCAAAATCAAATCAGTTACAGATGGACCAGGTTGATGACATAACTTTTGGGAAATAAATATTTTTCAGCCAAACCCTAACATAAATTACTGGATTCTTGCAAGGATAAATCTGGATAATATATTTTAATGTATGTACTCCAAACCACTAAACATGGCAAGAAGGTAGCTGTAAGGGTCTGGATGGGGGAAAACATACTCAAGCTCAACCCAACAAGACCAAGTGGCTGTGGGAATTTCCTCCTAAGGACTATTCGATCTGTCTATCCATTGTGCTGGAGGGAGAAACATTGACCCTCTCAGATAGGGTCCGCAACTTGGGTGTCCTCTTGGACCCACAGCTGAACCTTGACCATCATCTCTCAGCTGTGGCCAGGGGGACTGTGCCCAGGTTCATCTGGTGTACCAGCTGCAGCCCTACTTGGACCAGGAGGCGCTGTGCACAGTCACTCAGGCCCTCATCACCTCCCGCCTTGATTATTGCAATGCGCTCTACATGGGGCTATCCTTGAAAAGTGTTCAGAGACTTCAGATTGTCCAGAATGCAGCCATGCGAATTGTCATGGGTGCACCTCAGCACACCCATATAACACCTATACTCCATGAGCTGCACTGGCTGCCTACCAGGCACAATTCAAGGTGTTGGTTATTACCTATAAAGCCCTATATGGCTTAGGGCCAGATTATTTACGGGACCGTCTCTTGTCACATACCTCCCAGAGACCAATTAGAGCACACAGAGTTGGCCTCCTCCAGGTCCCATCAGCCAATCAATGTAGACTGGCAGGACCTCAGGGGAGGGCCTTCTCTGTTGCCACCCCAGCTCTTTGAAATCAACTCCCACCGCACTGCTCCCACCCTGCTGGCTTTTCGTAAGGCCACAAAGACCTGGCTATGCCAGCAGGTCTGGGGGCCCTAAATCAACAGCAACTTGATCACCTGTATCAATATGATTCTGCATGAATGGTATGGACGTGTGTTGTTGAGTTGCTCTGCTATGAGTTTTAATTAGGGTTTTAGAATTTAGATTGGTTTTTTTTCCTTGACTTCTTTTCATTGTTGTTTGTAATTTTATATGGTAATTTTATATTATTGTAAGCCACCCTGAGTCCTTCAGGATTGGGCAGCATAGAAGTATGTATGAATAAATAAATAAATAAATAAATAAATAAATAAATAAATAAATAAATAAATAAATAAATAAATAAAATAGATTATACTAGTTATACTGCATTGATTTTTTACATGCATGTTACCAACTTTGTGTGAGAATAGCAATGGTTTAAAGCAGAGGTCCCCAACCGCCGGTCCGCGGACCGGGACCGGGCCGTTGGGGTTTTCCAGCCGGGCCGCGGCGCCGCTGCCCTCCCGGCAGAGGACATTATTCAGGACAGGGTGGGGCGTCGGGCAGGGCGGGGAGAATCAGGAGGCTCCTTTGGCGGCTGGAGGCTGCCTGGCTTTGAGTTTTTGGCTGGGGGGGGACTTAGGAAGGTCCTACTTCTCCCCCCCCCAGCCAAAAACTCAAAGCCTATCTGCTGGATACGGGCGATGAGTGGGAGGAGCGGCGCCGAAGCCGGTGGCTGTGGCAGCTGCTGCAAGAGGCTTCCGCGCCGCTCTGTCCCACTCATCGCCCGTATCCAGCAGATAGGCTTTGAGTTTTTGGCTGGGGGGGGACTTAGGAAGGTCCTACTTCTCCCCCCCCAGCCAAAAACTCAAAGCCTATCTGCTGGATACGGGCGATGAGCGGGACGAGCGGCGCCGAAGCCGGTGGCTGTGGCAGCTGCTGCAAGAGGCTTCCGCGCCGCTCTGTCCCACTCATCGCCCGTATCCAGCAGATAGGCTTTGAATTTTTGGCTGGGGGGGGGGAGAAGTAGGACCTTCCTAACTCCCCCCCAGCCGAAATCACAAAGCCAGGCAGCCCCCAGCTGCGAGGTGCCCCCTCCCCTTCCCTTTCACACGCAGCTTCGGGCCCCCTGAGCGTGTGCAGAGCGCCCCCAGCGCCGCCCCAGCCGAGAGACCCCTGCCCTCCTTTTTCCCGACCGGACGGAGCCCGCCGGGGGGGGGGTCCCACGTGGGGCGCCCCCTCCCCTCCCATGGAGCCCTGCCCTGTTTGGTGCCCGCTGGCTGGGCAACGGCCTCCCTCCCTCCCTGCCTCGTGTTTGCAGAGCTCCGCCGGGCAAAGTTCGGACGCCTTCTGGGCGCACGCACACATCCACACCTCCACCCCCCCGGGAGGAATTCGCCCCCTGCCCAGAATTGGCCAGCCCAGCAATGCTGCCCTGCTCCCTTCGGAGGTGCGGAGAGGGCGGGGAGAGGAATTTAACCCCGAAAGTGGCCGGGGTTGCGCAGAAATTCCCCCAACCTTCGCTGGTTTCGGGCCAGGGAAGAGGGGGCCGTGTTTACCTGGCTGATTCGGGGATGAGAGACCACCAGGAGCTCCGCAAGGCTGCGTGACTTGGATTGGCAAGTCCGAAAAAGACCCCCGGGATGGGTGAGTGGAGGGAGAGGGAGAAAGAGAGAGGGAGAGAGGGGGAGAAAGAGAGAGAAAGAGATAGCAAGAGAGGGAGAGAGAGAAAGAGAGAGGGAGAGAGGGGGGGAGAGAGAGAGAAAGAGAGGGAGAGGGAGAAAGAGAGAGGGAGAGAGGGGGGAGAAAGAGAGAAAGAGATAGCAAGAGAGGGGGAGAGAGAGAAAGAGAGAGGGGGGAGAGAGAGAGAAAGAGAGGGAGAGGGAGAAGGAGAGAGGGAGAGAGGGGGGAGAAAGAGAGAGAAAGAGATAGCAAGAGAGGGAGAGAGCGAAAGAGAGAGGGAGAGAGGGGGGAGAGAAAGAGATAGCAAGAGAGGGAGAGAGAGAAAGAGAGAGGGAGAGGGGGGAGAGATAGCAAGAGAGGGAGAGAGGGAAAGAGGGGGGAGAGAGGGGGGAGAGAGGGGGGAGAGAAAGAGAGAGGGAGAGAGAGAGAGGAGATAAAGGAAGAGGAGAGATAGAAAGGAAGAGAGAGAAAGAAAGAGGGATAGAAAGAGAGTGAGAGATGCTCAGTGAGCCTTTCTTTGAAGTTGCCTTTCTTTCTTTCTTTCTTTCTTTTGCTCTCTTGCTCTTTCATTCTTTTTTCTCTCTCTTGCTTTCTTTCTTTCTCTTGCTTTCTCTCCTTCCTTCCCTCCTTCCATTTCTTTCATTCCCCCTCTCTATTTTTATTTCTCTTTCTTTCTTTCTTTCTTTCTTTCTTTCTTTCTTTCTTTCTTGCTCTTT
The DNA here is from genome assembly GCF_031021105.1 of Erythrolamprus reginae. Taxonomy (NCBI): domain Eukaryota; kingdom Metazoa; phylum Chordata; class Lepidosauria; order Squamata; family Dipsadidae; genus Erythrolamprus; species Erythrolamprus reginae. The sequence continues at coordinate 41,262,109 of NC_091954.1, read as the reverse complement.
TTCTTTCTCTCTTTTACCTTCCCTTCCTCTATTTCTTCTTTTCTTTCTCCTTCCTACCTTCTTCCCTCCCTCCCTTCCTTCAGTCTTTCCTCTCTTACTCTCCCCTTTCATAAGTTTCCTTGCTTCCTTCCTCTGTTCCTGTCCCTTCCCCCTTTCTTTCTTTCTTTCTTTCTTTCTTTCTTTCCTTCCTTCTTTCTTTCCTTCCTTTCCTCCCTCCATTTCTTGCTTTCCTTTTCCTTCCTCCCTTCTTTCCTCCCTCATTCCCTTCTTTCACTCCTTCTTCTCTTACTCTCCCCTTTCACCCCTCCCCAAAGAAGGTAAATTTCATACATAATTGGTATGTCGCAAAATAAAGTAGTTTTAAAATGGTGGGGAGGGGGCCCCCAGACACTTAGGCTGTATGGGGCCCCAAAATTCCTGATGGCGGCCCTGGCTCCACCCCTCCATAACCCCACCCCCATATGACCAAAGCCCCCCCCCCCCCACCGGGCCATGGAAAACTGGTCTAGCTTAAAGCCGGTCCCTGGTGCAAAAAAGGTTGGGGACCTCTGGTTTAAAGGGTCAGGATATTGCTCCCAATAATCTGAGTCTTTATTTTACTGACCTTGGAAGGATGGAAGGCTGAGTCAACCTTGTGCCAGTCACGATCAAACTGATGGCAGTTGCCAGAATTAGCCTGCAATACAACATTCAAACCTCTGCACCCCCATGGCTCAGAATTTGTGATTGAATAGTATTTTAGTAAGCAAAAGGAAAAATTATCCTGGTAAACCAATACTGCCAGGAACCAGTACGGCCATGCCAATATAGTCATCAATAACTCAGCTCAACCAGAGAATCAGCTTACAATTGCATTATTTTGATGTAGAAATAATACATAAATTTCTTGAATATAATGTTGAGCATCAGAAAATTGTCAATGAACAATAAACTCCACTAACCAAGAAGTAGATAGCAATAGTCCAGTCTTCATTGTATGGTAATAGTATAGCCTTCACTGCAAAAGTAATTATTTATAAACAATTTATAAAGTGTATTTCTATAATTATTTGGTCTAAAGATAGCCACCATTTTCTGTAACTATCTCTTTTATTTTAAGCACCAGTTACTTTTTTCCACTTTCAAAGTAGTTGATGAACTTTACTTAATAATAGAATAACAGAGTTGGAAGGGGCCTTGGAGGTCTTTTAGTCAATCCCTTGCTTAGGCAGGAATGCTATACCATTTCAGACAAATGGTTGTCCAATCTCATCTTAAAAGCTTTCAGTGTTGAAGACTTAACAACTTCTGGAGGCAAGTTGTTCTACTGGTTAATTTCTCCTTAGGAAATTTCTCCTTAGGAAATTTCTCCTTAGTTCAAAGTTGCTTTTCTCCTTGATTAATTTTCATCCAATACTCCTTGTCCTGCTTTCAGGTGCTTTTGAGAATACATTGACATCAATTCCCATATGCAGATATAAGAATTATGAATTCAGCATGAACAAATTAAGGATCAACAACAACTAGTCAATTCAAAGTTTATGTTCCAGAAAGCATATTGTTCTATTCTTCAAAGGATATTTCACAATATATGAATATAGAGATATAGATAATATAGAGATCAACATTATTGGATTTACTTTCTGGATGAACAAATACGCTTAGTCACTTCCTATGGATATTAGTTAATCAGCAACCTATTATGTTTTGTGAGCAATAGTTTTATTGCTTGATTGTAACTTATTTCCGTAATACCTAATGATAATGCAGACTCTGACATCATTTTGCATCTAGAGGTTTAATAGAGTATTGTTCATTTAGGAATCCCTAAGGACTTGCAATCTGTCATGTGTTGCCAGTATCTGCATGTGTTATTATCTTATACAAGCCCATCAAGATGTTAATGGCTAATAGCCAAAAATGAGATCTGCTTTCTATCAACTCCTTCAGTTTTTCTAAAAATGGAGCAACTGGGTGCCTAAAAACACTAAACGGTTGTCTCAGTAAATTGTAATGCAGAGGGTTTTTTAAGTTGCTTTTTTCGAACCTGTTCATCCATTCATTGTTCTTGTCTGCCGCTCAATTGCCGAAGGACTCTGGGTAGCTTCCAATGAATAAGAACAATACATAAAAACAATATTAAAACATTAATAAAACCCAACCAACATACATGCTGTCACTCCTATTTCCAGCAATTTAGGATCCTATTCACTCAGCGGTTCCAGGCCTGCTGGAAGAGCCAGGTCTTCATGGCTTTACAGAAGGCTGTTAAAGTGGGAAGGATACAATTACCCCCGGAGGCGGAGTAACGATGCTGAGACATGTTGTGGATTAAATACGGGTCATTTATTGAATTAACATAAATTTAAATAAATTTAAATACGTCAATTTAAATATTTAAATTCAGAATGAACTAAGGACCTGCAGAGACCAGAACTAACGGGGCGGAAATTCCTACCAGAAAATTCCTTGGCAATATTGGGCAAAAACTCCTGCTGAACCAGGTGAAGGTAACCACCTTCACCTGGATCCAAGCCACGCCCCTTCGCATGTGGGAGGAGTTCACCCTCCAATCCCCATGGGAAATTGGATCCGGTGATTCCCATGGACATTCTCTCTCCAATCCCTGACGTTGCTCAAACCTCTAGTTCCTGGAGAGAGGCGGTCCATCACCCTTTGAAGGATGCCCAAAAAAAAAATAAAAAAATTTATCAATTGTTATTTTATACTGTTATAAATTTAATTGTTTTTTAATATAATTGGGGTGCTAAGTAATGGATGACTGGGATAAGTATACTTGTGGGTATGAATGGAATGATTGGTATAATTGGGTTGGTGGGCGGGTGGGGGGTTATGGTATGGATGAGTGGTTTGATAGTAGTGTGAATGATAGATTTGGCCCACCTGACGCTCGGGAGACGGGAGAGGAAGGGGCACCGATCTCTGGGGTGGCAGAGGGTCGGAATATCCCTGTGTTGCTGGGGAGAGGCAGATATGGCGGGGGCCACAGAGCTAGCCGTTCCAGGGGAACGAGGGACCGTTGCTTAATAACGGTCCCTTGTTCTGGCTCTGTGAGCCCAATCTTGGGTACTGGTGATGAGTGTAACTCTGGCCCTGGACTCAGGTTGCTGCTGCTTAACGCCAGGTCGGTGGTAAATAAAGCTCTCCTCATCCGGGATTTGATCCTGGATGAGGAGGCCGACCTGGCGTGTATTACCGAAACCTGGCTGGGCCTGGAGGGAGGTGTTCCTCTCTCAAATTTGCCCAGCCGGGTTTCGGATATGGCATCAACCTCGACCCCAGGGAAGGGGGGGGAGGAGTGGCTATTATAGCCAGGGAGAGCCTTTGCCTGCGTAGACTCATTGCTCCGGAAATTGCGGGTTGCGAGTCTCTCTTGTTGAAGTTGGACTTAGGGGTCCAGGTGGGCTTATTTCTCACGTACCTGCCTCCCAGCTGCGTGTCAAAAGCCCTGCCTGTGCTACTCGAGGAGGTAGCCGGGTTGGCGGTGGAGTTCCCCGGACTCATTGTCCTGGGGGATTTCAACCTGCCGTCACTCGGCGAAACCTCTGGGTTGGCACAGGAGTTCATGGCCACCATGACAGCCATGGACCTGACTCAAGTAGTACAGGGTCCGACTCACGAGGGAGGGCACGCGCCTGACATGGTATTCCTTTCCGAGCAATTGAGAAATGGTCTGAGACTAAGGGGCTTAGAAGCATTGCCTTTGTCATGGTCAGACCATTTTCTACTACGGCTTGACTTCCTGGCTCCAATCCTTCCCCGCAGGGAGGCGGAACGAATGAAGATGTTCCGCCCCAGATGCCTGATGGACCCAGAGGGCTTTCAGACGGCGCTTGGGGTTATTCCAGAGGCACTCATCCACAGTTCGGCGGAGTCTCTTGCGGAGGCCTGGAATACGGCTGCTGCGGAGGCTCTCGACCGGATTGCGCCTTTGTGACCTCTCCGTGGCGCTAGACCCCGTAGAGCCCCATGGTTCAACGAGGAGCTCCGGGAGTTGAAACGCCAAAAGAGACGTCTAGAGAAGCGATGGAGGAAGAGTAGGTCTGAATCTGATCGAACACTTGTAAGAGCTTTTATTAAGACTTACAAAGTGGCGCTCAAGGCGGCAAGATGTGCGTACCATGCCGCCTTGATTGCATCAGCGGAATCCCGCCCAGCCGCTCTGTTTAGGGTGACCCGCTCCCTTCTTAATCAGGAGGGAGTTGGGGAGCCCTTGCAGAGTAGCGCCGAGGAGTTTAACACGTTTTTCGCTGATAAAGTCGCTCAGATCCGGGCCGACCTCGACTCCAATTGTAAAACAGAGTCGACTGACAATGAGTCAGTCGAGGTGACTGGGGCACGTACTTGTCCACCTGTCTGGGAAGAGTTTGATCTGGTGACACCTGATGAAGTGGACAAGGTCATTGGAGCTGTGAGTTCCGCCACCTGTCTACTGGATCCGTGTCCCTCCTGGTTGGTCTCGGCCAGCAGGGAGGTGACCCGGAGCTGGGCCCAGAAGATCACCAACGCTTCCTTGGGGAGGGGAGTTTTTCCAACACTCTATAAAGAAGCGCTTTTGCGCCCCCTCCTCAAGAAGCCTTCCCTGGACCCAGCCGTACTTAACAACTATCGTCCAGTCTCCAACCTTCCCTTTATGGGGAAGGTTGTTGAGAAGGTGGTGGCACTCCAGCTCCAGCGGTCCTTGGAAGAAGCCGATTATCTAGGTCCCCAGCAGTCGGGTTTCAGGCCCGGTTACAGCACGGAAACCGCTTTGGTCGCATTGATGGATGATCTCTGGCGGGCCCGGGACAGGGGTTTATCCTCTGTCCTGGTGCTTCTCGATCTCTCAGCGGCTTTCGATACCATCGACCATGGTATCCTTCTGCACCCGTTGGAGGGGTTGGGGGTGGGAGGCACTGTGCTTCAGTGATTCTCCTCCTACCTCTCTGGCCGGTCGCAGTCGGTGTTAGTGGGGGGTCAGAGGTCGGCTCCGAGGTCTCTCCCTTGTGGAGTGCCTCAGGGGTCGGTCCTCTCCCCCTTGCTATTTAACATCTACATGAAACCGCTGGGTGAGATCATCCAAGGACATGGGGTGAGGTATCATCAATATGCCGATGATACCCAGCTTTACATCTCCACCCCATGCCCAGTCAACGAAGCGGTGGAAGTGATGTGCTGGTGCCTGGAGGCTGTTGGGGCCTGGATGGGTGTCAACAGACTCAAACTCAACCCGGTTAAGACGGAGTGGCTGTGGGTTCTGCCTCCCAAGGACAATCCCATCTGTCCATCCATTACCCTGGGGGGGGAATTACTGACCCCCTCAGAGAGGGTCCGCAACTTGGGCGTCCTCCTCGATCCACAGCTCACATTAGAAAACCATCTCTCAGCTGTGGCGAGGGGGGCGTTTGCCCAGGTTCGCCTGGTGCACCAGTTGCAGCCCTATCTGGACCGGGACTCATTGCTCACAGTCACTCATGCCCTCATCACCTCGAGGTTCGACTACTGTAATGCTCTCTACATGGGGCTACCTTTGAAAAGTGTTCGGAAACTTCAGATCGTGCAGAATGCAGCTGCGAGAGCAGTCATGGGCTTACCCAGGTATGCCCATGTTTCACCATCACTCCGCAGTCTGCATTGGCTGCCGATCAGTTTCCGGTCACAATTCAAAGTGTTGGTTATGACCTTTAAAGCCCTTCATGGCATCGGACCAGAATATCTCCGAGACCGCCTTCTGCCGCACGAATCCCAGCGACCGATTAGGTCCCACAGAGTGGGCCTCCTCCAGGTCCCGTCAACTAAACAATGTCGGTTGGCGGGCCCCAGGGGGAGAGCCTTCTCTGTGGCGGCACCGACTCTCTGGAACCAACTCCCCCCGGAGATCAGAACTGCCCCTACTCTTCCTGCCTTCCGTAAACTCCTCAAAACCCACCTTTGCCGTCAGGCATGGGGGAACTAAACATCTCCCCCTGGGCACATTTAATTTATACATGGTATGCCTGTGTGTGTGTCTGTTAGTATATGGGGTTTTTTAAATCTTTAAATATTTTAATTAATTGAATTATTTATGATTTGTTTTACACTTGTTGTGAGCTGCCCCGAGTCTTCGGAGAGGGGCGGCATACAAATCCAAATAATAAATAAATAAAAATAAATAAATAAATAAAGGAGCATGCACAGTTGCTTCTAAATGCCCATTTCCGCCCCTAACCTGCCAAACCCCAATGGCCAGAGGGAGGCCTATACTGATATCCAAGTGCGCCGCACCCCCTAACCAATGCAGTCCATGCCGTCAGTGTGGAATAGGCGGAAAAACGGCCGCCTCTAAAGGGGAGGCTGCAAAAAATTCCTATTCGGCCCTGAGGCAACCTCCTCAGGACACACTGTTGATAGCGGAGGGTGGGTGGGTGTTCGCTTTCAGGAAGGCCGAGGGCGAGGGGGAGGTCCTGCCTGAATCACCCTTAAATAGGGCGGCTCAGGACCTCCCCCGACCAGCAGGCAGCGCGCTACCTTGGCGCGCTGCCAGAAGTCGAACTTCATTAATGACTGAGCCGGTAGCAGCAGCTCGCATAAGGGGCAAAATGTCCAGGGGCTAAGCCCCGAATTGGTATCAATTAACAGCTCTTCCAATTCCTATTCTTCTAACTGGGTGGGTGATCATCTAGACCAGTGTTTCCCAACCTTTCTGGAGCCGCGGCACATTTTTCATATTTTCAAAATCCTGGGGAACATTGAGGGGGGGGGGGCTAAAAAATGTTTGGACAAAAAAAATCTCTCTTCCTCCCTTTCGCTCTATTTCTCTCTCCCTCCCTCTTTCTCTCTCTTCCTTCCTTTCTCTCTCCACCCCTCTTTCTTTCTCTCTTCCTTCCTCTCTTTCTGTCTCCTTCCTCTCTCATCTCTCTTTCCTTCCTCTCCCTCCCTTTCTCTCTTTCCTTTCTCTCCCTTTCTGTCTATCCTTTCTATCTCTCACCCCTTCTCCCTCTTTCATTCCCTTTCTCTCCCTCCCTTTCTCTCTCATTCCTTTCTCTCCCTCTTTCCTTTCTATCTCTCTTTCTTTTTCTCCCTCCTTCATATCTTCTTTCTCTCCCCCCCTTCCTCCCTCTTTCCTTTCTCCCCCTCCCTTTCTCTTCCTTTTTCTCTATCCTTTCTACTTCTTACTCTTTCTTTCTCTCCCTCCTTCATTTAATTTTCTCTCCCTCCCTTTCTCTCTCTTTCCTTTCTCTCCCTCCCTTGTTCTCCCCTGGAGCTGCCTGTGCCTGCCCTGCACCACCCAACATGGACAGACAGCCCCCGGTCGTCGGTTCGTCGCCCCCCCCACACGGAGGGAGATCAGCCACTGGAGGGAAATCGGGCTGGCGGGGGTGGCGAATCCACCTCCCCACCCGGGTGGAGGGAGATCGGGCTGGCGAGGGTGGTGGATCCGCGTCCCCAGCCGCGCGGAGGGAAATCGGGCAGGCGGGCAGGTGGCCGCGGCTCCCTGCGCACCCCTGGAAAAGGGTGCATGGGGGGGCATTTTGGGGTGCGTTGGCGTGCGCAGCCTACAGGGAATGGTGCTTGGGGCCGCTGCAGCCGGCAGCCTGTTTCTGCTGCCATTGCCCTCCCGTCGGGCCCCAAAGGACAATTGTTGCCACCCCCGCCAGGAAAGCTCCAGCTGGGCGAGGTGCTGCCGGTGGCTTCTCCCTGGAGCTCTTGCTCGCCGCTGCCATCCCCCAGCAACTGCCCAGGGCCGCTGCAGCTGCCCCCGCCCCCACCGCCAGTGCCCTCCTGCCGGGCCCCAAAGGACACTTGCCGCCGACACCAGGGAAGGCGGGAAAAAGGCGCGAAGAATGAAGCTCTCCTTCTTCCTGCCTTCCTTCTTTGGGGCCGAGCAGGAGAGCGCCAGAAACTGCGGCATCGGGCAGGAGCCGGGAGGTCGGAAGCACCGCAGCGCCCCGCCCAGCTGGAGCTTCTCTAGCTTCGCGGCACACCTGGCCGTGTCTCGCGGCACACTAGTGTGCCGCGGCACACCGGTTGGGAAACGCTGGTCTAGACGCTTCCCACCCCCTACGTTAGCAGTCGAACCCAAAAAAGGGGGGGTCACCAGAGGGAAGAAATCAAAATTAGGATGCCAGCCTATCCGTGCCCCTCTCTAATGGTTAAAAAAGGGGGGGTTAAATACCAATGAATAAAGATTTTTAAACCATCCATGGCTATAGAACTGAAGATTTATGGTAGCCGTATTCTAGCTCATCAGCCCCAATCTTTTAGGTGCCAAGGACTGGTTTCATGGAGACAGGTTTTTCCATGGAGTGGTGTGTGTGTGTGTGTGTGATTTCACGCACTGCCTGCAGCCTGCACATGGCCTCAACCCTTCTAATGCTGTGACCCCTTAATACAGTTCCTCATGTTGTGGTGACTCCCAACCATACGTCTAGTGCCAATTCTTCTAACAGAGCTTTAAGATGATTGGCAGGAAGGTCAAAGGGAAACCCCCACTGTAAACGCCTGATTGGTCGGGTTGTAAAAATATGTTCCAAGGTGCCAGAATATCAGCTTTAATTCCTAACACCATTAGAGGTGGGTTGGCCCGGTTCTTAGAACTGGTAGCGTTGGCAGCAAAAGGCTCCAATTGCATGTGCAGAAGTGTTGTGCTTGTGCGTGAACCAGTAGTTTTAGAACCTACTACTGCAATAGGTCATATATGTATCTTGTATCTTAAGGACTATTCCATGCTTCCAACTATGAAATTTACATGCATTCCACCTCATGGGGATAAATTGAAACAAGAGATAATTTAACTGCCAGAATTACGTTAACACAAGAAACTAATTCTGGGAAAAGGCTGCTTCCAACCCATACAATAAACCCTTGGCTTAAATTTATGAACTCTAATGGTATTTGAGTCTTGTGTGAATATGGCTGTCAATTTCTAGAGCCTCATTACAACTTCTAGGTATATTATTTTTTATTGATAGCAAATAATCTATCTATTAATTGTTATTTGAAGGAAAGTCTTAATGGATTACTTTGGCTGATTTTTAATATCTAAATATTAATATTAACTGATAAGACTATATTATTCTTTGAGAAGAAAGGCTGCAGCAGTAATTAAGCTTTTAAAGAGATCTTGTCTAATAAAAACTGTCTGCAAATCTCTTAGCTCCATGTTTATACCCTGTGAATAATGGTGAAATTAATCAGAACTGACTAGGCAGCTGATCACCTTTCATTACTCTACATTTCTATATTAGATGGAGGTTTTTCCAAAACAATGAGAAACCAGAAAGAATCGAAGCTAAATTTAATAAGAATAAAATATATAAAGAAACAAATATTAAAATAAAAAGGGGTGTTCCTATACTTGCTCAGTAATTGGGATTATTGTTGTTTTCCTCACTTTTGTAGACATTCCAAATATTATGGGACAGAACTGGAAATAAAGTTTAAAGAAATCTCAATTAAAGATTTTGGCTAATAGCTGACTTTTTCACTGTCATTGATATAAAGGTAATAAATTTCTTCCAAAGTTGCAATACGATTATAGTGTTCCTGAGAACAAATCCAGCATTAACCTATTTATCTCATGGAGAATATAAATAGATAGCTTTCCTTTTTTTTAAAAAAATGCTTAGGTGATAAACCTTTTAATTCTGTATCATTTTGTTTTTACAAGAAATGTGACACCTTCTTTTGTCTGCCATGTATCAGTGATTCAGAATTGCTTGTTTTTTATTATTACTCTATAAACAAAGTGTTATTTTGTTCCACATCAATGACTTTAAAACTAATCCCGCAATATAATATTGATCTCATTATTTTACTTTTGCTTGTTTTTATTTACAAAAGTAAAATAAAAAACCATCATAAGGAAATGATGGAAAGGAATACACTTCTTTTTCTATCAGTAAAGCTGCATATCTTAAATGTGAAAAAATAAAAATCCAAATTATGTGGTGCCTTGTAAATAATATAGTTGGCAAGGAGTTTGAAGACGTTTGACCCTTTTCTCTACTCTTCTTTCAAAATAAATAGATTAAAATAACCCTCTTCTACCATTCATAATCTTTGTTTTTCTCAGCCATATGGTGACTTTTATATCTAATGCCCAGTTGAGAACTGACTGCAAGGTCAAATGGACCATCTGGTGGGTGTCAAATGGGAATTTTCTTATTTATTAATGATTAGCCTCAGATCCTTTTTAGAAAGAAGCAAGATTAGGGAAGCCCTACTTTTCAAATCAAAGTTATGAATTTTCATTGTGTGTGTGAGAGAGGGGGACTGTTTTCAATAATATGTTTGATATCAATGATAAACATACCACCGATTCCTTTGATGAATGCTTTCATTGTTGATACTTGGAATATTTTCGGTAACATCCAGAATGGTTGAATTTTGACAATCTCTATTTAGGATTTTTAATGATCGTTTGAGTATTAGTGCTTTTAGAATTCCGAATAATATTCAATGCCTCTTTTCTTGAGAAAAAAAATGTTTGTGATGCTAATTGTTGTTGGTTGAGGATGGAAATGTTATGTAGTATTAAATTATTAACATGATCCAAATATATTTTTGCAAAATTCTGCATATATTAAAATGTGGGCAAAGATTGTCCACTCAATTTAGAGAATTAGGATAGAAAATCTTTAAAGGAATCCCAGCTATGCATTGTTTCACTCGGGTTATTGCAGAAGGCCCCAATAATAAAGACTCAAATCTCTCCTTGTATTTTTCCTTTTTCTTTAGATTTCCCCTTTTGTACTTTCCACTGAAAAGACAACCTGAGAGGAAGCAATAACTTCATCCTTGCCTTTAGACAGACAGACAGAGAGGGAAAATAAATATCTATAGTTACATGCCTTAGGGTCCATTAGCCCAGCTGAAAACAATTCATTGATTTTTTTTTCCTCTTCTGGAAGAAAAGGGGTGGTATATCACTACTATTTCAGTATACTTGCATTATACTGAATATAACATTATATATATTATATTATATTATATTACATTACATTACATTACATTATATTATATTATATTATATTATATTATATTATATTATATTAATTATGCTATATATTTTATAATAAACTATTTATAGTATCCTATTTATATTATTATATAACAGTAGTAGGTTCTAAAACCCATTGCTTGTGACTGCCCTTTTTAAATAACTTTTTAATGGGGTTTAGTTTTAGATAATGTTTTAGTTTTTTAGATAATGTTCAACATCTTTTTATTGCTTTGCATCTATTTATATTGTATTTGTATTACCGTATTTTTCGCTCCATAAGACGCAGTTTTTTTCCTCCCAAAGTAGGATGAAAAATCAGCCGCGTCTTATGGAGCGAAGATGCAGGCAGGGAGGGGGGGGGAGGCGCTGGAGCAGAGGGGGGGCGGCAATATCCAAGCCGCATTTGTCTTCCTCCGCCGCCGCCAGGCTCCGCCCGGCTGTCATTTTGTAGAGAAGCGAGAAACGGAGGAAGAGCTGGATGCTGGTGGTGGCGGAGGAAGGCGAATGCGGCTTGGAAGCTGGGAGGGGGGCGGAATATGGGAGGAGAGAAGCAGCCTCCACGCTTTCCTTTCAGAGGAAGAGCTAAGTGGCCAAAGACGTTCCGCCCTCCACCCAGCTTCAAAGCCGCATTCGCCTTCCTCCGCCGCCGCCATCCGGAGCGAGCTGCTGGGCTGCGCGTGGCGGGAGAAGCCCGGACAACGCCGGAGTGCTGGGCAGCACTACCGCTGCCGCCGCTGCCACGGGGAGAGGCAGGCATGTGGGCTGGCGGCATTGGGCTTGGTGGAAAGTCCGGGGGCAGCTCCAGTGACTCCCCTCCCGTGGCTGCTGTTGAGGCGGCAGCAGCGTCCGCCTCCGGCGCGCGGCTCTCTCTCCATTCTTCTCTTTCCCCCTCTCGGGCTCCGAATGCGGCGGCGGGAAGAGGAAACGAGGCGCAAGGCAGCGGCGCATACGTCGCCGCGTCTGCAGGAACGGGTGGTGGGGCACCGTTGTTGTCCTCACGGCGCAAAGCCACACAGTCCCGGATCACTTGCTTCCCCGGCCAGAAAGCCGGCTGCCTGGAAAAGCAGTGCATTTGAAAAACGCTTTCCCAGGCAGCGGGGAGGTCTCGAAGACCCAAAACCCAGCCAGTCGCTCGCAGCCGGTCGGCGGAGAGATGCGGCAGCCAAGGGGAAGCGACAACAGCTGCTGCCGTTCTCACTTCAGTTGTTTTGGGTAACCTTATTAACTTTCCCTTCCCCCACTCCTCATGGCTGGGCGCTCTTGGCTTTCCCGCTTCCCAAGCTTGGCCACCGCAGCCAAGCAGAGCCTGAACGAGAGAGTATCCAGGCTTCGGTCACCAGCAGCCCAGCCCCCCACCTATTATGCCTCCTCTTCCCCCTCCCACGACGTATTTGGGAGATTAGCCCGTAAAGCTAACGCTCTCCGAGGAGAATGCAGCCTTCTCCTTTCTTTGGATTCTAAAATATTTAGAGCTATTTATTTGTTGTTGCTTGTTTGTATATTTTTCCAATTCCTCTAGGGCAGTGTTATTGTAATAAATATTTTAGCCTACTTTTTGGCTCAAAATATTTTTTTTCTATTTTCCTCCTCTAAAATCTAGGTGCGTCTTATCAGCAGGTGCGTCTTATAGAGCGAAAAATGCGGTATTTTGTAAGCCGCCTTGAGTCCTTTGGGTTTGGGAGGCATAGAAGTCAAATAAATAAACAAACAAACAAATAAATAAATAAACAAACAAACAAACAAACAAATAGCTACTGTTTCGCGTGTGTGTACTCATGCACGCATGCAACACTTTTGCGCATGCACAGAAGCATCCTGGGTGGGTGGACGGAGCATCCCAGGCAGGTAGGTAGAGCATTCCACTGCAGCCATTACCAGTTTTCAGAACCAGGCTGAACTGGAAGCAACCTACCATTGCTGTATACTAGGGATAGTATTCACTTACCTTCCCTACCAGTTCATAAATTCATGTACAGTGTCAAAAATGCAATATGCTGACATCTGGGCAGGTGGACAGGGCTACCTGCAGTCAGTGCTACCGTTTGACCCAATCCAGATAGAACAGGGTGAATACCGCCGCTGCTGTCTTCTATACTGTATTTCAGTATTCACTGTCAGTATTTTCCTACCATTATCATAGGTAATATTGGAGATTCTTTTGTAGAAGGTGCCTTGGGGGATCAACTGATAATGTCTGCTAAGATATGCTATCACCTAGAGGAATCTTGAAGGACTCTGGAATAATAGACAACCAGTGAAATAAGGGCTCCTCTCTACTTTTTCTTCTTGATTTGGCTCACAACTTTAAAAAAATTAATGGACATTAATGAGTGATTATTATAAAAATCCTAAAACATTGCATTCCTGCCTCCTGAATACCATTGCATCACCCTGTCTCACAGATTTTTCAACCTCCAGAATAAGTTACAATAATAAGTGGGGGACAGCTATAGCACAAGCAATAACACTTAGACTTACAGTATGTATATCACTTCACAGTACTTTGCAGTCTTCTGTAACTGGTTTGCAAACTGCCTCCAAGCTCCTGGTGAGATTCAAACTTTTAAATTACAGGCAGTCTGAAGAACTAGTCAGCACAGTACTGCCCACCGTGGCTCTTTTAGTACAGCTATGTGTATTAAGTATCCTTAAAGTTTCTATGCATGAGGATCTCTGCCTTCTGCATTGCTCGAGTATTCATCGGGATACAGCCCAGCATTGTAGAAACCTAGTTTACCTAATTAAAGCACCGTACCTAGAATTATATTACAAGCAGTCCTCGACTTATGACCAGTGTTCCCTCTAATTTTTTTTTGGGGTGGGCGGAAAAGTATAGTGTCTGAGCGGCAGTCCCTTCAGGACTGGGCGGCACAGAAATAATAAATAAATAAATAAACAAACAAACAAATAAACAAACAAACAAATAAAAAACCCACCCTGTTTTGCCTCAGAGAATTTCAAAATAAAATACTGTCCTGTGTGTCTATAACAGTGAGCTCATAATACCACTTAAATAGTTGAGCTAGTTTCAAACTAGATTTTGATTTTCTTTCTCTCTTCCTTACTCCCATTATTTTTCTTTCTCTTTTCCTTCCTCTCTTTTTTCTATCTGTTTCTCTCTCTTTCTCTCTTCCTCTCTCTCTCCTTCCCTCTCACTCTTTCCCTCTCGGCTTCTGGGCAGGTTTGGAAAACTCTGAGTTGATGATGATTTTTAAGTGAGCGATTGCTCACTGCTCAGCTTAGAGGGAACTATGCTTATGACCACAAGTCAGTCCAAAATTTCTATTGCTGAGTGAGACAGTTGTTGAGTGAGTTTGGCCCCATTTTATGACTTCCCTTGCCATGGTTGTTAAGTGAATCATTGCATGTGCTAAGTTAGTAACATGGTGTGGAGTGAACCTGACTTCCCCATTGACTTTGCTTGTCATAAGGTAACAAAAGATGATCACATGACTCCTGCAACACTGCAGCCATCATAAATATGAGTCAGTGGCCAAGCGCCTGAATTTTGATCATGTGACCTTGGGGATTAGGGGTGGGCTATAACTTACCTCGCTGGCAGTCTGTTTCCTCCCACGCTGCATAGCCATGCCTCATGGGTGCACACACATGAAGCGCCTGTGTGCGTGCAGAGTGGCAACCCCCCCAAAAAAGTCTCCTCCAAAAAGCCGAAAACAAGATGGTGACACATGTGCAATACAGGAAACTCTGTTTCTGCGCATGCTCAGAAGAAGAAAAAATTCCAAAAAAAGGTGGCAGCGCCCATAGACCAGCACTGACCAAACTGGTTCCATGACATCATCATGACACCACCAGCGGGTCATTACCAGTTCAGGCAAACCGGTCCGAATCAGGAGGAACCCACTTCTGGTGGGGATCCTGCAATGGTCATAAGTCTGAAAAGCATTAATAGGTCACTTTTTAAAATGCCTTTGAAAATGTGAATGGTCAATAAACGGACTGCTACTTTATACAGGTCATGGCATGATTTCTTGGCATTCCAAGTTACTATGTCAGGCCTTCTTTATGGAAAATCAGCCATTATGGCTTCTCAAGTTATACAGGTAGTTCTCAACTTATGACCGCAATTGGCACCAGAATTTACATTACTCAGCATGATGGCAGTTGTTAAATGAGATGTGCTATCTCTCTGTTTTTTTAAAAGCAAATCCTTAAGGAAAACATTCAGTCATTAAGCGAATCTGACTTCCCCCATTGACTTTCCTTCTCAGATGCTAACTTGGAAAGTTAACTCTCTGCAACCATCATAAATACATGTTGGGTGCCAAGTCCCCAAATTTTGACCACACGATCATAGGGATGCTACAACAACCATAGGAGTGAGGACAGTCCTAAGTCATTTTGTTTTTCAGTGTAATCATAACTACATTGCTAAACAAATAGTTGTAACTTAAATATTTAGTTACAGTGTGCTTAACTGGACCAGATTAGATTTTTACCATATCTCAGTGGCTTTTTAATCATTTCATTCCCAAACCTCTATGAGCCATTTATTGAATAATTTACACTTAAATATAAAGATTCTCTCAACTTTGAGCTTGACTCAGACCTATAAATTTTCTTGAAGATAATAGTTCATTGTTGTCTTTTTTTCTAGGATTTCTTTTCCTTCTCAGTCTAACTTACTAACCTGTGATTTTCCAGGACTTGCCTACCATCCACCCTCCAAGCATTAACCAGCAGTAACTCTGCTTAGGTTTTTCAAAATCAGCCAAGGATGGTGAAATATTGTTGCCTGCTGTGACTCAGCATGCCGTTAGTGTTTCAACAAGACTGTGCACATCAGTCGCATATGCTGCCTCACCAGGCTGCTCTTGCTGAACAGACAAATAACCCAAAGCCTCTATTTTTTGGAGTTTAGATTAAGCATGTTAGATAGAGGTGCTATTGTAAGTCAACTACTTGGGGGAGGGGCTATTCAAGGACTTGTTTAATTTGAAAAATTAATGACAAAGATTCTTGCAGTGTCATTGTCCAAAATGTTAAAATGAATATACAGGTGGCCCTTGACTACAACTGTTCTCTTAGTGGCTGATCAAAGTTAAAATGGCATTGAAAAAAAGTGACATGACTGTTTTTCAAACATACAACCGTCGAAACATCCTCGTGGTCATGTCATTAAAATCCAGATTGTTGGCAACTGACTCAGACCAGATTGCCCAAACTGTTAGCGACTTGCTGGTAATAAGATCATGGAATCACAGATTTAGTTCAATCAGTGCCAGTCTGTGGGCACTGCCATCTTTTTTTCAGAATTTTTGGCTTTTTTTTTTTTACTGTTTTGAAGGTTCTCCCTGTTCTGCTGCTTGTAAAAGGGCCCTCCCACTCATTCCCAGGTTTAAACTGACCTTTGTTCCTTCACCCAAAGCACAGCTGATCAGCTCCTCAGCTGTGTTTTGGGTCTATTCCAGTTACTGAACATGCACAGAAGCCAAATTGCAAGAGGGAATGTGCCTGTGTGAACGGAGCATGCATGCGTGCACAAAATGTTGCAATGCAAATTGGTGGTGAAGATAAGTGGAACCTGTTCTGTTTCGCCGGCTTCCGATAAACTCCAATCTGCGGAAAATCACTGTTTTAAGTAACAAAACTCACTCTTTATTCACTCAAGCAAATACATGAATGCAAACGCAGGGTTAAAAGTAACATAGGAGCAGATTCTATCTCATTTAGAGCCAACTTTGATTCTGGGTCCAGGAAGTGCACCAAACTCAGTCTTTATCTACATTCCTTATATAACACCCATTCATTTACTCAAAACAGATGCATTAGCTCACCAAACATTTTACTAGCACAGCATCCAGTGCCAGTGGTCTTTTTGAGGCAGAAATCATGATTTTAAAACTTATTTTCAAGTACAACCATTTCTCAGCTCTTCCATCGAACAATGTTGAGATTCCACACCCCATTCCCACAACCTTTCTATTGCCTGGAATAACATCACACCTCAAAGAGCTAAGGCTGTCAATTAATACCTTTTACTCTGGATCTCCTCTCGCCTTCTAGCCATTCTTCTATAGTGAAGATTTATCCAATTGTTTTCCACTAACATGTCTTCCCCACTGTCTGACTAAGACCACTCTCCCAATGTCATATCAGCCCCCTCAGGCTCTCCCCAGTTACGTTGTGCCTCACTCTCATTCTCAGCTTCCTCTGGCAGCTCCCCTGGCCCAGGATACCCAGAGGGGCCTGGCTCATCCTCTTCAGAATCAGACATGACCTGACGTGGACAAGAAGCACTAACAACAGAACCCACCCCTGTCGTAGTGCCCCATGGTCATGTGACCACCTTTTGTAACTCTCTGACAAACAAAGTAAATGGGGAAGACAGATTCACTTAACAAACATGTTGCAGCTGCAGTGATTCACTTAACAACTGTGGCATGAAAGTTGATCAAAATGGGTCAAAACTCATTTAACAACTGCCTCCCTTAGCAACAAAAAAATTGGGTTCAATTGTGATTGTAAATAACGGACTATCTGTATTATATTATCAGGGCTGTGTAAAACATCCAAGTGGAATACTTCTCAGCACAAAAGTGTGTTGTACACACATGTGGAATGACTTACAAAAAAAATACAACTATTTTACTACTGAAAATTACACTTTCTGAAGCATCTTGTTTAAAATCTTTCACAACTTTGCCATGTAATTTGTTGGATTACCGCTCTTAAAACTTTAAAACTGTAAACAAACATATTGTATTTAGCTTTATTTTTCTCTTTTTCTTTTTTCTTTCAGATAAATTGGATGCTGAACATTCTAATTAAATGTGAAGGAATTAAAGGAAATGCATCTATTAACAGTATTCCAGAGTTGAGGAAACCAGAATACCAATTACCGGTAGATAGAAAGCCACACAATACTTTTCTTTCTTTCCTTTGAGGACTTTTTTCCTAATGTCATTCTGCTCAAATGCTTATAAGTTCAGTGTTTTACAATATATAGAATGGTTTTTATTTTAAAATCTGCTCCAGAAACAGACACTTATTATTATTGGTTTGTCAGCAAGTTGCTCAGACTGAATTTGGCATTTTTATCCATATATTCAATCCTTATGATGATGATGATTTATAACAACTTTATGTACCTGGAGATGATAATAAGGAGACATCATGGGGAAAATATATGATCCGCATGAATATTATATTGGCATTCCTGCTTGCCATTTAGAGTGATTGCCACTGATGACAAAACAGAAGAAATCTAAAAGATAATATTGTATATGAATCATCTTAGAAAAGAAATCTTATGTTTTTAAATTCATAATACTTTAATTGTTCTTATTGGTAGAGAAAAGCCTACCTATCATTATTCAGCATCTGGTCAGAATGAGACAAAGCAAGTTTTCTCAAAAATATATATTTAGACCCCAGCATTCTCATTAGAATGCAACTTTCACTGTTTTATACATGTGTGTTATAACCTGTAAATAACACAGAGTGACTTCTACCCTGGTAAGAGTGTTTATAGCTACTGCATTAACATTCCAAGAATGTTTTAGTGAGAAAAGTTTAGACTGCAATTCTTCATTTACCTACAAGAAGTGGGCAGGTATATCTTGAGTTTGCGTTTTAAGTTCAGGCTTAACTTTCCAATAATTTAATAATATGTGTAAAGCTGGACTATCCTCTTATTCATTAACAATGCAATGTTTCCTGTTGTTCCTGAATCCTCATAAGCTTTTCCCCACTAAAGAATAAATATGTTGTGGTAGTTTTTCTCTCATCAACCTCCACTTGACATCCCCCAAAGCATGTCAGATCAGTCAAATATGCATGCAATGAAATTTTTCTGTATGCAGTTGCCCTGATCTGATCCAACTAGACTTTGAACAAAGAATACTTCCAGGATATATTTCATTCCTACACAACACGTTGTCCCACTTCTTTTATAAACTACAGGTATCTGTATGTGCATCCTTACTCAGGCCCACTTAGGTTGAAAGCAACAGGAGATGCAAACTTACCTTTTTGCTTTTACTATTGTTGGTTATAACCTACCTTTTCTCCAGGAGCTTTGAATTGCTTATATGAAGGGATATTGTTTTATTTAATCCCCAGAAAAAATACTCTGTCAGACAGGTTAGGCTGAGAGAAGGCTGTTGGACCCAAAGTCACCGAGAGTTTTCATGTCTAATACCTTGGGCTCCTACTTCACTCACGTGCAAGTGTAATAGGCATTGCATTTATCATTAGTCTTATTAAAAGCAAACATCTGATTAAATTGTATAAAAGTAACACTGTATGCAGGCATCCACTTAAATGCCTTAAAATGGTGTGTCTCAATCACAGGAACTTTAAGATGTGTGGACTTCAACTTCAATATGCTGGCAGGGCATGTATGGGAGTTGAAGTTCCTGAGATTGAGAAACATTGCCATAAATATTGAGTGAATTGGTGTGCTTTCAGATGCTGCTATTGGCCTGGTAATATTGAGCAATAGGTGATGCATTGATTGGATCGCAGAATTGAAAACTGGCTGGTATACATTTATTTTTGCAGACTTTTTAGCATGTTTTATATATGCTTCATTCAGTTGTCCTATAGTTGCCAATTAACACTTCTTCTTTAAAACTTTTATATAAACAATTTTATCTACATAGGACAGGGAAATGTAAAAAAAAATAAGTGAGGGTGTATATAAATATGCTAATGTTCATATGGAAATATGCATTGGACATATAAGAATGACAGTGCATGTATTTTTATTCAGAAATCTTACACTACATTCACATGTATGTATTTTTACATGCACATTCATCCACAACCCATATAAGAAAAGGGGAAATCTAGTGTAACATCCATAAGTCTAAAATTGTCATTCTTCAATAAACATACAACTAGAGCTACAGAGCTTGCATCAAGTCTTTCCTAATCTCCTTTGGAATTGCTGGTGCTTCACCTCCTTGAACTCCACATTTTTGTCCATATTGACTAGGAATTTTTTGATTTGTATTCTCAGAAATTGTATACATCTGGAGACTACCAAATTTGGTAGATTTTGAACCCTAACCCTCCACAAATTAATTAATGAAAAAATCCTATGAAATAATCACTATTTAATTCTAACCAAATATGTCTATAATGAAACAAATAGATTGGACTTCAAAGAGCATCATGTACCATGGCAAAGTAGCATCCATATACGGTATTTTCCAGTACTAATTGAAGAACAACACTTTCTCCTCACTTGAAATAGTCAAAGAATGCAAATCAGGACATTTTCACTGCCTATATTAAAAACTACAACTGAATCCAAATAGGGGACATTTTGAGGTTCATCTCACCTTTACAAAGATTGGTCTAGATTGCTTCAAACTATTATCCTGAAGTAACGGGGAAAAACATTTTTTCCCCAAAGGTTTCACACAAACCAATGTTCTTATTTTCCTTTTTCAGAATTGCTTTCCTGTTTGCCTCTGCAATCCTTGTTCACCATTATCTCACAGAATATTTTAGCACAAAGAATTGGGCACAGATTAGAGTTACCAAAGTATCTATGATTTACCAATTTGGCCTGAACAAAAAACTTAAGTCCATTGAATTGTCTGAATTGGTTCCCAATGTCACTTTCCCCTTCAGCTTCTCATCCTGCTCAGAAAGCTGCCTCCAAATCCATTGATCTTAGATGAATATATTTCCCATGCATTTTAATAGAACAGATGAAGAAATGTATTTAGAATTATGGCTTAAATTCATGATTCCTTTAATAGTGCAATAACTAAGCAATCAAGCAAAACTGCTTTGGTTTAATTCTTACATATATAAAAGTTTGCCAGATGTATTGCAATAATTTCCGAGACATTTTTTGTTCTTTTTGTTTACCATATAGACTTTAAAAGGCTATATACATCTCAGTTTTCATTCATTTCATTTCATTTATTGGATTTATATGCCGCCCCTCTCCGAAAACTCGGGGCGGCTAACAACAGTCATAAACAATATACAGTAAAAATCCAATACTAAAAACTAACTTAAAACCCCCTAATGTATAAAACCAACATACGTACAAACATACCATACATACAGTTGTATCAGCCTAGGGGGAGAAGAGGTCTTAATTCCCCCATGCCTGGCGGCAGAGGTGGGTTTTGAGTAGCTTACGAAAGGCAAGGAGGGTAGGGGCAATTCTAATCTCTGGGGGGAATTGGTTCCAGAGGGTCGGGGCCGCCACAGAGAAGGCTCTTCTCCTGGGTCCCGCCAAGTGGCATTGTTTCGTTGACGGGACCCGGAGAAGACCCACTCTGTGGGACCTAACTGGCCGCTGGGATTCGTGCGGCAGAAGGCGGTTTACCACAATTTGGAGCTCTTGTGTTGTTTTTAAGGGATAATAGAGGGCTCTTGCATCTCAAGATACTGTATATATATTTGTAATTATGTCTTTTCTATTGTTTAATGAGGACATCAACACTTTAGAGCAGCTATAGATACACATCAGAACTCATGCAGATTTCTAAAATTTCTCTAATTTGGGTACTCTAATCCTATGCATGTTTGCCCTAAAATAAAACCCACTGCACTCAGTAAGGCTTATTCCTATGTGTATAAATTTGTAGCCTTACCTGTTCAGAATATTTCAGATGGTATTGCTTATCATGACAACATAAAACACCCTGCTTTTGATATTAGATGCAACTTATTTGTGCATTGTCTATAAAAGTCTAGCCCCAAGCAGTGTTCCCTCTAATTTTTTTTTGGAGGGGGGGGGGCAGAAAAGTATAGTGTCTGAGCGGCAGTCCCTTCGGGACTGGGCGGCACAGAAATATTAAACAAACAAACAAACAAACAAATTAAAAACCCACCCTGTTTTGCCTCAGAGAATTTCAAAATAAAATACTGTACTGTGTGTCTATAACAGTGAGCTCATAATAGGGCAACTCTATCAATATCAAAATGCCACTTAAATAGTTGAGCTAGTTTCAAACTAGATTTTGATTTTCTTTCTCTTTTCCTTACTCCCATTCTTTTTCTTTCTCTTTTCCTTCCTCTCTTTTTTCTATCTGTTTCTCTCTCTTCCTCTCTCTCTCCTTCCCTCTCACTCTTTCCCTCTCGGCTTCTGGGCAGGTTTGGAAAACTCTGAGTTGATGATGATTTTTAAGTGAGTGATTGCTCACTGCTCAGCTTAGAGGGAACTATGGCCCCAAGTGTACTTAACAGTAACAACAACAGAACTGGAAGGGACCTTGGAGGTCTTCTAGTCCAATCCCCTGCTTAGGCAAGAAACCCTACACTACTTCAGGTAGATGGTTATACAACATCTTCTTAAAACTTTCAGTGTTGGAGCATTCACAACTTTTGGAGGCAAGCCGTCTCATTGATTACTTCACTGATGATACATAACCAGTATTTGGGAAGGCGGGGGGGGGGGCTGATTTCATTGATTGGAACATGCCAATTTGTCTACTCAAATTGTGTGCAATCTTAATGGAGCTATCTTGTCATTTCAGTAAATAGGAAGGCCTTACATGAGCTGAGTCTATATGAAAGGGAATTTAAGCATTAAAAAACCAATTCATATAATTTTTTGTGATAGAGAAGAATTATCTTGAATTCAATTTCAGTCTCAGCACATCTACTGTACATGCTCATGAGCTGAGACTATGTGTGCACTTCATTGCAATTACTGATACAGGAAAGTAGTTGATATAGAAAGGGAGAAATAATTTCATATAAATACCTTTAATTGTAATATCAGATTTTCAGAAAAGCCTTAACAAATCTATCACACTGACAGCAATATTCTACATAGTTTGTATTAATGTCTGAATCTAAAATCCATGTAAATTGCTGCTTAATTTGTCAATGAGTGTGCATTATGTATTTTAAACTTACATAAACTTACTCACTTATTTATTTATTTATTTATTTATTTATTTATTTATTTGATTTATGTCTGTTGCATCTATATGCCTGTTGTATTTCCCTGAGTGCCTTACACAGCTTGTTAACATTACATATCTGTTGTGTAGAAAATGTTATCTAAAAGTTATTTTTGGTGGACATCATGCATCAGTAAAATCATTCTGAAACTTTCAGTGCAAAATGTGTTTCTCAGCAGTAATGGATTTAATTTAGACTCAGGAAACCATACTATGAATATGTATAGTATAGCTACATATTAATTGTATAGTGGACAATATTTACTGTAAATATTTGATTAAAGTAAATGCATTTAGAATAACATTCCCCCCAAGGTAAATATGCCACACACTATTTGTGTTATTTTTAAGGTAATCTCACAATAATCATATCCTCAATACATGTTCTGTATTAAAAATATATTGATAAGCCTGAAGTAGGCTCATATGTACAAAATTGTACACATATTTTTGTATTGTGATTCATATGCTATATATCAGAGACTTTCTATTATTTTGTAAATACATAAATTATTGTAAACCTTTAATTAAAAAATATTTTAAAACCCATAACAACTTTAGTATTTTTTCTCTCTACACAGAATAGGGAAAAAATCTAAAGCAATACTATCACACGCTGAGTGGCAATTCTTTTATTTTATTTTTATTATACACGTGGGAACAGCTGGATATTTTTGCACGTATCAAAAAGGTCTAGGTACCTCCAAAATTAAGTTTCTGAATCAGAATTAGTTGCTTGTTTGTTACTGCTTGTGCCTCTGCCTTTTGCACAAGCTGAAGGGTCTTCAATGGGAACCCCTGGAAATAAATCCCTCCCCACATTACAACAGTCCAATTAACAGTTGACCAGGATATGCGTGATTATGAGCAGGGCCCCTTCATTGAGGAATGGGCACAACTTGTATACAGTACAGAGTTGTGCAAAGATTGTGCAAACTCTCCTGGTCATGACTCCGCATGCTTATTCAGCATAAGTCAGGAGTCCAGGTGGATCCCTAGATAGCACAGAGTGGTCTTGTGCATGAATCACAGACCTCCAAAACTTATACATACATTCATCCTAGGGTTGAATACAAGCTATACATTCATCCTAGAGTTTTATTGAAGATTGTTGTTTCCCATCCAGAACTTCACAGCCTCCAGGCACCAAGAAAGGATGTCCACAGCATCACTTAATTCACCAGGTGATACCTCACTCCATGTTGACAGATGAGCTCACCCAGCAGTCTCATGTAGCTGTTAAACAGGAGAGGAAAGAGTGCTGTCCCTACAGCACCAAATTGCAAAGAGATTAAAAGTATAATTATAATTTTTGTTTTACTAGGTTTTTTCTGTAGAAAAATTGAATAAAAATTAAGGGGAAACAGAACAGGAAAAAGAGTACTTAGCAAAGAAGCCCATGTTTATTAACAGGGAGCATTTATTTCAAATTTGGAGATTTTAGAACAATAAAATTGAGGTTTATCAGAGTTTACAGGCTTAATAATACTCAGTGTTTAGTAAATCAATATTATTATTATTATTATATTATTATTATTATTTATTAGATTTGAATGCCACCCCTCTCCAAAGACTCGTGGCAGCTCACAGGATACAATATAAAACAGTGAATACAAAACAAATCTAATTAAAAAAAACTACGTAAGCTAAAAATACGGTATATTAAAATCAATCAAACAATAAATTGCAGCCATAAATCAATATTGTCAGAATGTTTTGACAAAAGAATGTTTCATTATAATTATACACTCTTGGCTACTAAACGTATTTCTTTAGGATAAAATCAAAGCAAATCTCTCTTATCTCCGCTTAAGAGTTAATCCGGTCGTAATAGTGTAATAGCTGTCACTACATTTTAGTAGCATTTTCTTTCCTCTGAGATCATTCCAGATCCAGCAACGGCGAAGTGGAGTCGAATCAACCCCACCTCAGAGGAAAAGCGGCATAAGTGACAGCAATGGAAATTCTCCCGTAGGTGGGCTTCCGCCGAGATGTCCTTCTAATAAACTTCTCTGACGCGTCTCTTTCAGCACCATATATCTTGGACAGCTCCCAGCCAACCCCGGTTCCGGATTAGAGCCCTTGGCTTCATTTACTACCAGGGCTGAACGAATCGCCGAATTGATTCGTTAGGAAAAGTCAAGGCTAACCCTTGCTTTTCGGTGACCCTCCCTCCCCTAAATCTCCAGCTTCGGTTCATTTCCCGGCACCAGTAGCCTCAAGAGGGTGGCCCGCTTCCCAAGCAGCCATGGCAGAGCGAAGAGAGCAGCAGCAGCAGGAGGGGAAGAAAGAGGAAGAACTCCCCGATTACTTCGCCGCCCTGGGTGCCGGGAGCCCCAAGCCCAGGCAGAAATACGGAGGCATGTTTTGCAACGTAGAGGGCGCCTTCGAAAACAAAACCCTGAACTTCGCTTCGTTCAGTTGCGAGAAAAGACAAGAGACCCGGAAGCTGGACCGCGAAGGCTCCAGCAGGCAGTCCAGCGAATCGGAAGAGCAGACGGAAACCAGCCACGGGAGTCCTGACGCTGCGCCCCTCGCAACTTCGGTGGCAGAGCCGTGTCCGCCTTCACCTGGGATTACGGAGCAACCGCCTGCAGACGGCCACCAGGTAAGGGAGAAAAGAAGGCGCGGGAGGTAGAGGCGTCCCGGGAAGGAGGGAAACTTTTTGGATCCCCCCGTTTAACTTTATATGCCACTCCTCATCCCACTCGACTTCAGGAATGGATTGAATGGCAGAAACTTCGAAACATGTTCGCAAATGTAAACAACGGCAACAATGACAACAACAAAACCTGGCCCCATCGTTTAAACCGAGGTTGCATTTTGCATCCAGGTATGCGTTCGTCCGCGAAGGAGGCACCGCCACGGGCTAGTGTGATGGCAGGTCTTTCCCCCTATTATTGAACAGCCACAATATGTCAGCCCCACTTCTTAAATCAGAGGGCTGTTTTAACTACTAAAGCTGTGTCTTTACTCCACCATTGCAAGGGGGAGCAACCTAAAAAACAATAGGGCAGAGGCGAGGTGACGATTGGTTTTGCAGCCACTGCTAGCCTTCTTTAAAACGGCTGGGGTAGGTTTTCACCAGTGCTCATTGTGCGCGTGGGCTTTACTCTCGCAACCCTCCTGCTGGTGGGACTTTGCACTTACAGCCAAGCTAAAAAACCAGAGCTAAGAACCAGTCACGCGTTAGTTTTGCAAGGCAAATAGCTAGGAGAGGAGCAAAGGTTGACTTCTTGACCTTTTTCTCGAGCAGAATTTGCATCTCAATTAACGGGTATCCTCTCGTCCCCTCCCCCACCGCTCTCCGCTCAGACATCCAATCGCTGTGGTTTGTGGGTTTAAAACTCAATGGGTGCTGGCGGCTGATTGGTTGGTACTAAAGTGAATCCGAGGATGCTCTGGGATGGATGCGGCGGGGTGGTGGTGGTAAATCGTATTAAACCTACAAGAGGGATTTATTTCCAGGGGATAAAGCATACGACTACAGTGTAAGGTGGCGTTTATAAAGTTGCGGCTGAGTCGTTGCATTTATTTTATTCCCACCAAAGCTGTTAGTGAAGGAGGGATCCTTGACGCTCTCCGAACTTGCTTTATTGCAGACGTTTCATTGCACAAACTAAGTAACATCATCACTTACTGATTAGCTGAAGAGAATAAGCGCAATACGCGCATCCCTTTGGCTTTAAGCGGCGCGTTTAACTGGCTTTCTGAATTAGCCTACTTTCTGGCTTAGTGCAGTCCGTCTAAGCCTTGAATTAACCAAGCGGGTTACGTTTATCAAAGTCCCTAAGCCATCACCAGCACAAATAGCCAAGATTAACACGACCCAAGCGAAGCAGGCCAAGCAAGAACATCCTCGAATGTTTTATCTGAAGCATCCTACAAAGAAAGACAAGCTGTGGCCAGACACAAATACCCCCCCTTTTTTTCTTTTTCTTTTTTTGCTTTTCAATGGCTACTTGAGCGCAAAGAAAACTCGGGCGAAGGTGGAAGGGGGCGGAGTAAGGGGAGCAAAGAAACCTTTCTGTCATTCCTGATGTATGACTGTTAATAAAGGCACCGTGGAAAGGGGGAGTAGGACAATAATTTATTTGGAGAATTTCCAAAAGCAACCACGATTGTGATCTGTAGAAATATTGATTATGCAGGGTTGCGTATATTCGTGGAACATGATCCACTCGTATCAGAAACATAAACAGGTTCTCCTATCTCTGCGTTGTACACCAAGCGGACGTTTGGAAAAGGACGAGTGGTGTCCGTCAGTGGAGGGGGAACTGGAGATAACGACATTCCCCAAAAATGCGACGATCCATATTCCACCGTATCTGAAATAAACGCATCCCACTATAGATCGAAATCCCCCTTCTTGCTAGAATAGACTCCCTTGGCTAAATTTGATCCCCAATCAGATCGATACTGGAATAGTATCTCGGGAACAACTGAATTCCTAGGCCGTCCTGACTTGACAACAAAGAACACGTGTCCTGGGTGGGGGAAGACAACCTTCCCCGATCTTCGCGGGAGGTTGTTGCTAATGCAGGAAGAGAAAATGGGAACTCGGCTAATAAACTGCTCTTTGCACTTCGCTCTTTTAAATTATTGACTTTAAAAGGACACATTGCTCGACGGTTGGGCGAATACTTCTGATGAAATAAAGCGGAATAAGTATTGGTATTAAAAGATACATTCCTAGATGATTGAGCAAACAAAAGTCCTGAAATAAAACGGGAGGTCGCTTTCAAAACGAACGGGCGCGTGCAACAGAATTGCGACCACCAAATTAAGGGAGATGAACCTTCCCAAAGGGGGGGGGAATCTGGGTTTCAGGACAAAAGTGACATTCAGATCTAAAAATATGGCGGCGGAGGAGGGAAAGCACCCCGTCCCCGAAAGCGGGACTCTTCCGTGTCTAACCAAGCCAGGGGCACCCGCCAACCCAGCAACCTCCAGCGGGCTCGGCCCACGTGTTCTTTGTTGTCAAGCGAGGCCATCCCAGAACCTTTGTTGGCCAGGGAAGGGGCCGCGTCTGCAGGCAGTCTGCCCGGAGGAAGGAGGGCCCCCTCAGCTGCCCGCCCGTCTGAGGAGAAGGGGGGCTGTCTGCTGTTTGGCGGAGGCGGAATGCTAATCAGGCAGCTGCTCGGAGGAGACTGTAGGCCGGCGGAGCAACGCGAGCCACCACGTCGCCGCTCTCCCTCCCCTCGCCAGAACAATCCGCCCGCCAGGGAGGCGCGAGCGAGCGCGCGCTCAAACGCGCCCCTCCGCGTGCCCGCCTCCGCCGCTTCTCCTCTCGCCTCAGAAAAAAAGGCCGCTTCGCCTCCGCTGCCCTCCTTCCTCGCACTGCAGGCGCCAGGCCTCGAGGGGGGAAGATGTCCTACCCAGGCAAGAAGAACGTCCCTCGGATCACGGTGAGGGGGGGAAAGCGCGTATTTTCCCCCCGGTTCAGCCGACCTTGGGAGGCTGAGGTGGAGGGGAGCGGGTGGGGAGAAAGCTCCAAAAGTCCGGCTTCCGCGAGACCCCGAGGGCGCAGGTGGAGACGGGGTGGGGGGGAGGCTTGGGTCGAGGCCTCGCTTTGGCGCCAGTGAGGGGAAAACGTTACGGCGCAGTGGGGGTAGTATCGTCGCCCAGAGCTGAGGGGGAGTGGGAAGTGGAAGGGGGAGGGAGGGGGAAAGGGAGGATCCCACCCGTTGGTGAGGGGAGGCGTTTTTTCTCCGGCCACCTGCCTGTGGGGTCCTGGCTTTTTGGTTGTTTCGCGGCGGAGCACTGCCGGGAACTCTTGGAAACGAGGCCGGCCGTTGGAGAGAGCCTGTTCGGTGCCGACTGCGATGAGACCGGGAGGAGGTGTCAGGCCGATTTATCGGAGAAGTCCATCGGGACTGTAGGACCAGTAAAAGACGGATAGAATGTGTCCCAGGGTCGTCTTGGGAGGATCCGATCTGGGTCTCTCGCCGGGACCAGAGGTTCTTTTCTTCCGAGTTTCCGGCTCCAGCCCGCCGTAGCTGCTGGGCTGGCGGTGGAGGAGGACGGAAGGCCCTGGGTCGGTGCAATGGGCCCTTGGGGGGGGGGCGTGCTTGTTTAGGCGTGGAAGAGCACCGCCTTTGCGACGGGATGTCCCCCCCCCCTCTCCGCCCCGTCCTACTTAAATCTGAATTTCGACTTTTTTTTCCCTTGGGAACCGCATGTCCTTGAATGGGTCAGATTTCTATTGCTCTTAAGTCCGTTTCTGGCAAGCGACCTCTCGCTTTTATTTCAGGAGATTCGTTTTGCCGCTCAACTGTCTAGGAATGTATCTTTATAAGACAATAAAAGATTGTATCCCAGAGATACAGCACGAATCCGAAAGGTCGGGAGATAAAATCTCTGGTTCCTGTGACCGACCCGGATTGGATCCTGCCCAAGAAAAGATCTTCAGATGGTAGGCTAGGCAAAACTCAAAGGAAGGAAGAGCGGTATTCTTTTCAAAATGCCACCCCCCCAACCACTAGGAATTGTTGTCGCTGTTTACCATTGCTTGAATGGAGAGTTCCTTGTCTAGCCCTTTTAAATCCCGCCATTGCAGAATTGTGAAAGCTTCAAGCCAAGAGGGGACCAGGTGTACAAATGGGAAATAAAGAAGAATTTTTAGGTGATGCCAGAGTCAGTTTTGGAGTGAGCAGCATATAAATGCAATAAATAGTAAACGAGAATCCAGCTATAGCATGACATTTGAAACAGATACGGGTTACAATATGTTGATGTGATGGTGCATCTCCTTTAAAAATCTTCACTGAACTACACATGGATAGAATGAGTGTTAATTCACCCTATCTAACATGAGAATATGGAAACAAGAATGGAAAGGGGTGACAAAATATGGAGGGTGAGTTATGTTTTTCTAATGAAAATAGCATAGGTCTGGAGTCTAATTTACAATTTCTCCTGAACCTTCAGAAGGACTCAGTGGGGTTTTTAGCTTCCATTGGAGACTCTTCATAATGGCTTACCTGTGTTCTGAGTTTTGCTGATCATAAGATAACGCTATGGTTGAATCAGACTCCTTTTATTCATCTAGATATCTGTATTTTCCAATCTATTGTATTGGATCTCTATATATAGGGTAGTGTAATCCTGTGCATAATTGACTTGAGTGTAGGTTTATGAATATGCATTGAGTTGTGAAGCTCATTTAGCACAAAAGTGACCAGCTGCAACATTAAGGTGTTGTGTCAGAAGGAATCAATGTTTCGGTGGCTGTTATCAGGGTTTCAATCCATATCTTCTGTTTCTTCATTGGTGGTAGGATCACTTGCATCATGTACATCTGCATACTTCTATTTATGGAACACAGTTACATAACGCTTATGGTTAGCTTAATGTTAATAGTCTCTAAGTTATTTTGTTTTGTTTTGTTTTTTCCAGACTAAAATCCTGCTCCCAGTTTAAGTCTGTATATAAAAGAGCCTGATGTTAAAACTACCATTCAATGTATTTTTTATTTTGTCCCTATATTTTGCTGAAAGTTTGTAATTTCTGGCCTTTTTAAAGATTGTGGGTAAGGATATACCAGACTTACATACAGTAAATTGAATTAAATGAAAATGCAAAGTTATTAATAAACTTCCTCCTGGAATAGGATGTAATCTACCAATCAGGGTTTATGGGATTTTGAATGGAAAAGAACGAGTCTGTGGCAATGTTAGAATAGTTATTCCCAAAGCTTCTTGACATATTCATTTGGAAGTTTGATAAGGAATAATTAGCTCCCAACACCTCCCCCCTCATTAAATTCATTTGTCTAATCTTTCCTGGATGAACCTAACTATTATTTTGTATCCTGGCCTATATATTTGATGCCACTTAAGGTTTATATAGTTGAGATTTAAGTATGCATTATCATAATTCATTTATGCATTATCAATTTATTCTTGGCTGGTGAACCATTGTTCATCTAATGGCCCTATAACTTATAAACTCTTAAAATGCTTTAATGGAAAAAAGAGATTATACTTTCTGCATGCCCTCTCCATTTCAGTTCCCCATCTAATGTTAAATAGGCTACTTTAATTGTTTTCTTTGATGATATTCCATTGTTCCTCTTCAGTAAAAAATATTGCTTCAAGGGTATAAGATATTTTTCATGAGTAAGCATTTGACTAAAGGATCTCCTGATCCCAACTGATGTAGGGAATTCTTTAAAAATGTTTCTTTGTTTAGCACTGTATGATCCAGAGCAAAATAGCTCTGGAAATCTGAATTGAAAAGAACTTAATAAATCAGCGGCCAAAATAGTATCTGAGAAATAAACCAAGTTCCAGTCCTTCACTCAAGGTTTGATTTATTAACAGAGTCATAGTGGTCATGCCAATCTTTATTCCGATACTAACGTCTTCCCAGTTCCTACTCAGATTAAAGTTCATCCTAAATCCCCACACCCACAAATCCATCACGAGACCCAATCACCAACTTTCTCTTTTCTTCAATTGATGCAGAAGAAAATACAGTGGTACCTCGTGATACGAACCCCTCGAAATACGAACCCGGGGTTCAGAAAATTTTTCTTACAAACTTTTTTCGCCTTACAAACCTACCGCAGATCGCAAAATGGCACTCCACTGGGTGCTGCCGCCCGGCTTTCACCTTTTAAAACAGTCGGGGGGCTTCTCGGCATTCACCCGAACCCACACCCAAACTTTTCGGGTTCGGGAGGCCACTGAGATGCACCGCCACCTGCCTGTCACCTTCTTAAACAGCAGGGGGGCTTCTTGGCATTCACCCGAACCCGGGGGTTCGGGTTCCGGAGGCTGCCAAAAAGCGCCCAGCTATTTCAGAAGGTTACAGCCAGGCGGCGGCGCTCGGTGGAGTGCCATTTTTGCGATCGGCGGCAGCGTTTTCGGCCGATCTGGAGGCTGGAAAGGAGGTGGGGAATCCCAATAGGGAATTCCATGGGCGGAGCTTTGACGTCACGAAGACGTCCTTCCTGGAGGCCACGTTTCGGCCTGTATTAGACCACATCTTCTATGATTACGGGTAGTCCTCAACTTAAAACAGTTCACTTAGTCACCATTTGAAGTTACAACTGTACTGAAGAAAGTGACTTATGACAATTTTTCACATTTTTGACCATTGCAGCATCCCCATGGCCATGTGTTGTTTGAAAGCTGATTCACATTTATGATGGTTGCAGTGTTCCTGGGTCATGTGATACTTTTGCAACCTTCTGGCAAGCAAAATCAATTGGGAAACCAGTTTCACTTGACAACCAGATTACTAATTTAATAACTGCAGTGATTCACTTAACAAATGTGGCAGGAAAAGTTGAGGACAACCTGTGCATTAGAGGCAAAGGAAGCTTTAGATTATTAATAGGTTGAGAAATGCTAGCA
The DNA here is from genome assembly GCF_031021105.1 of Erythrolamprus reginae. Lineage (NCBI taxonomy): Eukaryota > Metazoa > Chordata > Lepidosauria > Squamata > Dipsadidae > Erythrolamprus > Erythrolamprus reginae. The sequence continues at coordinate 41,229,881 of NC_091954.1, read as the reverse complement.
CAGATTATTTACCTTAAACCCTTACATTTTTGAATGAGTCTGCATTTAGAGACCAAAGATTCATATGGCTGAGACTGAACATGACCAGCCTTATATCCATCTCTGTTTAATAAAGAAGCCAGTGTTGATTAATTATGTCCAATTAATTCAGTGTCAATGATTGTAATTTTTTTCTAAGACAAAGGCGAACACATGTATCTTTAGAAGTATCTTTACAATAAAGTTTCAGTCACAAGACATTTTTAGCTATACATTTCTGAAATGCTGGTGATAAAAAAAGGAGTTGCGTTAAAATAAAATGATTTTCTTTTCTTTCTTTCTTTCTTTGGTATTGCTTTCTTCCTTGCTTAATGATTATTATTTGTTCATTTTAACAAGATCTGATTTCTTTGATGGAAATGATGTTCTTTTTGAGATTAAGATTGCCTGTGTCTATCTGTTTATCAACTGATATCTTGCTTGATAAGTAAAGGCCACTGAAGATTCACAAATTGTCAGCAATCTCCTATATCAAGCTGTCATCACTGAAGAGATCCTGGAATTTCCCATGTGCTCAGTGAAACGGGGAACCTAGAAAGTATGCTACTTTTAACATGTATTTTTTTTCTAAGAAAGAATATCAGATGAAAGGAAAAAAGTTGTCATTTTAGTGAGGAAACTGAAAGAAAACAAATTGACTAGAGAAGCATCCCACCCCCTTTTGGCCCCTTTATTGTAGCTATGTCACAGCCTGCATTGGTCTGTAACTCATTGTGTTGGAGACAGCATTTGGTAGGGAGGCCTGGAGAGAGGAGAAACAAAGGCTTTTTATGAAAAAACAATCAACCCTCCTTATTTCAAGGTTGAAAAAAATATAGAAAACCTTTCAATTTTTATTAAAAGCAGCCTGTCCTCCTTCATATGGTATAATAGAAATGTTGACCAGATTAATGAGACAATCCTTAAAAATCATAAATGAACATTTTTCAAATTATAACTGGCCAAGTCACAACAAGGATGCACAAACTTGTTTTGTTATGGATGCTTTATTTAAATAAAATGTAGGTTTAAGAATTGGAAGATTGTGTCTGTATTGCAATCTATGCTCTACATGCATCGGGTTTCTGATTATATACCTAAGGTGGATGAAACATCTGAAGTTATCTTGGAAATGTTTTGTTTGTTTACTTAAATTAGACTGACCGGTTTCTCATCAAAGGAGGAAAGATTGTCAATGACGATCAATCGTTTTATGCAGATATCTTTGTGGAAGATGGTTTGATTAAGTAAGTTGGTGATTTGATTAAATATATGTGCTTCAAAAAGTTGTATAATACACGGCAAACAATTGCACGATTTAAGTCTGTGTTGATATTTTAAATATTTTACTCTGCATTTTTATATGCATAACTATTCCTATAACAGCCTTCCCAAACCATTGCTCCCATTGGCAAGAATAGCTAAGATACATTTGGAACTCACCAGGTTGGAAGAAGCTAATAGATACTGTTTTTGCATATTGGGGACTCTAGATGAGATTAATTTTAAGGTGTTTTATTTTGAATAAATTAGTTTGAAGTTTAGATTACACTTTATTGAATGTAAAACAGCATGTTTCCATTTCATCTGTATAGAGTGATTAGATCTGATGATCCACTGAAATCCCAAATCCCCCAATATTTTCTACCATATATATATGGAAACTAAAGTTTAGAAAAGCATAATATTGACCTCAAAAGAAATATATCTTCGTCATTCTTTGTCAAGTGGACCAGATGTCCACTTGACTCATTTTTGCAGCCTTATTTGAAAAGAAACCATCACATAAACAACATATGGTAGAAAAAAAACATGCTCTTTCTAAGGGAATAAAAATGAAGATGATTGAAGGTGAGAAAACAGCTCTGTTTCATCACCTTCAATCGGCTTCATTAGAAAGAGCACTTTTTTCTATTGCTCTCTGTTTTCTCACCTTCAATTATCTTCATTTTTATTTCATTATAAAGAGCACTTTTTCTATCATATGCAGTATGTTGTTTTTGTTAATGGTTTATTTTCAAATAAGACTTCAATTTCATCTGGTCCACTTGACAAAGAAAGACCCATCTATAACTTTGACAGAAATGTTGCTCCAAGGTGGCACTTTTTCTTTATGTTTAGCTGAATAATTGTGAGTTTAAAAATGTTAAAAGTGTCTCTTAATCATAAAATAAATGACTAAAAGCAACCCTGTGAACATCAGAAATATAATTTACTGAATTTAACCTCAGGTTTTCATTTAGTAGGACAAGTCATTATTAGCATGTTCCATCCATTTCAGGGCATTTCTGTTATGCTGAATATCTTTAAAGTCTTGTTTCCCTTGAATGAAATTATTAAGGTGTAATTTTTTAAATGTCATTTTCAGGCAAATTGGAGAAAACCTGTTAGTTCCTGGAGGTGTGAAAACAATTGATGCTTATGGCCAGTTAGTTATGCCAGGTGGAATAGACGTCCACACTAGATTACAGGTGCCTTCGATGGGAATGACTTCTGCTGATGATTTTTACCAAGGCACAAAAGCAGCTCTTGCAGGAGGAACCACCATGATACGTATGTAGTCACTTTGCCATGCACTTGCCCTGCTCTAGATGGAACAATCACATAGTAGCAAATTTGTAACTGGCTTAGTGATGGATTTGTAACTCTTAACAACAAGACAGCTACAGTTCTTAACTGAGCAGTTGTATAAAACTTGCATGAGAAATGTAGAAAAGGTAGAGTGGCTCAGAGTTGGGAGCATACACGTTTAATAAATTATTGTTACTATATCAGTCAGGGTGCAATGTTGGTGGTGCCAGTGGGTTGGAGCAGAGTTTACAACTTTATAGCTAAAGGTTCACAGAGTCTAGTCCAGAGCTGTAGCCATAACAAATAAAAGGCAGGTTTAGAAAGGAAGAAACCAACAACATGCAGGTTGGTTGGAAAAAAATAGAGTGCGGCATTGACCTAAAACAAAAGTTGTTCATGTCAATCAAGAGTTCAGATATCATAATTGGTTCAAGTCATCTAGCCTAGAAACCAACAACATGCGGGTTGGTTGGAAAAAATAGACTGCAGCATTGAGCTAAAACAAAAGTTGTTCATGTCAATCAAGAGTTCAGATATCATAATTGGTTCAAGTCATCTAGCCTAGAAACCAACAACATGCGGGTTGGTTGGAAAAAATAGACTGCAGCATTGACCTAAAACAAAAGTTGTTCATGTCAATCAAGAGTTCAGATATCATAATTGGTTCAAGTCATCTAGCCTAGAAACCAACAACATGCGGGTTGGTTGGAAAAAATAGACTGCAGCATTGAGCTAAAACAAAAGTTTTCCATGTCAATCAAGAGTCCAGATATCATAGATTGGTTCAAATCAACCCAGCCTAGAATCTGAGAACAAAGCAAAAAATGCAATTCTGATGTTGAAAGGTTGCTTCTGATGAAAAGGAACCATGTGATAGTTATTCCTAGGTAGCCCCCAGCAGCATTGTGTTGGTGGTAGGTAGCAGATCAGATTAGTTTCATTCTATCCTTCAAAACTACCCAGTGTGTTTTCAGGCTAGGCATCCTCCCAAATTCTGCATCTATGTTCATCTGTTCCTTCTCATTGTCTTCTTGATCAACCCTAGCAAGGCTGGCTATTCATTTATTCAGAGTAGACCATAAGAGAATTGTATAGAACCTATTGTTAAAAAAATAAATAAAATAAACTTGGAAACAAAAGAACTGTTTCCTCTTCATTTCAAATGAGGAGGTTCCAGCTTACCAACATGTTTTAAGTTATATTTGAAATATTTGAAGTGCTCGAGTTACGTGATCTGAATTAAAATCACAACAGAGTGATCTGATTATCTTGCTACAGCAATCACTGAGGTAAAGGCTTTGCCCATATATCAAAGTGGCTACAAAATACATTTCTTTATATTGCCCATTTTATGCTGTATATGTTTAGAATTGATAAGCCCACTTTTAAATAAAGTTTCCAGTCATTCTAACCAGCTTTATTAATACTTTTAACTTGGAAATAACAGTGCCTTCGATATTCTAAGTGTAACTTAATTTAGTTATATGCATAATGCACAGTCAAATGATATGCTCAGTTAATTTTATTATTTTCACTTATCCATATATCTGTAACCTGTTTTACACTAGCAAGTTTTATATGTTCTGGGTTTTGGCCCCAGTAAAGATTTTCTTTGTCTTCTAAGTTGAACAAATTCAGATAAAGTTCAACACTAACAATAAAGGGTTATAATACACTTACACTGCACATGGACACATTTATATCACCACATACCTATATAGAGTACCTACACAGGTAGTCATCAATTTAGGACTACAGTTAAGCCCAACATTTCTGTTGTTAAGTGAAAAACTGTTAAGTGAGTTTTGTCCCCTTTTACAACTTTTCTTGCCACAGTTAAATGAATCACTGAAGTTATTAAGTTAGTAACACAGTTGTTAAGTGAATGTGGCTTCCCCATGGAATTTATTGTCAGAGTACACAAGATGATCACATGATCCTAGGACACTGCAAGTGTCATAAATATGAATCCGTTCCCAGGCAAGTTAATTTTGGTCACATGAACATGGGGATGCTGCAGTGATTGTAAGTGAAAAGCAGTCATAAATCACACATCAATCCGATTGTAACTTTAATCTGTCACTAGATAAACTTGTAAATTGAGGACTTAGCTGTAGAGAACAATGATTATATTTGTTCATTTAAAAAAAATATTTCAGTAATCCTGTACAGTAGAACTAAATGCTCATGTTCTCTTGGCATTGTAATTCTTCGATGCCTCTGCAGTTTTGTTTTTGTTAAAAATTGCAGAAGAAGTTTGATACCCATATATATAATCAATGTATTTAGATAATTCTGGATATATTTATATGTATTTCAAAGTTTTGGCATGCTTTATTCTTTGAAGCAGAAAGCATTCATCAGATTCTGGGCAATTAAATCCTTACTTTTAAATAAATGTATTTGTTTCTCAAGTTGATCACGTATTCCCTGAATCCGGAACAAACCTACTGACTGCCTTTGACCAGTGGAAGGAAAACGCAGATAGTAAAGCCTGCTGTGACTATTCTCTGCATATTGACATCACACGTTGGCATGAGAGTATAAAAGAAGAGTTGGAAGCTCTTGTGAAAGACAAAGGTAAGAAAGAAAACAAAGTTTTTACATGAGCAATTTAAGTGAACAGGACTTATAGCACTTGTAGATTTCTACCTGCAAATAGTATCTCAAGCAAAATGGACAGGATGCACTTACTGTGATATGTGGCAATGGGAGTTGTCCTCTGAAGTCAAATCTAGAGAACATGAGATTGAGAAAGGCTCTCTAGACAAGTGGTGCTTCAGTCAATCAGTAGTTTCCTATGTGTTGGATTTGATTCTGGTTGTACCATAATACAGGATTGTAAGTATCCCAAAATAATTTTATTTTGTTATGGTGAAACTCTACATTTATGTTCCTAAATCCATTGGAATTTATTTTCAAGTAAATTGTATGGGATTGCAGCTTTAGAGAATTATACTTCCATTGAGTAAATATAGTCTACATTTGAAAACTTCCCCTAAGTTCTAAAGCCTTGGTGGTTGTGAAGTGCCAAGACAAAAACAGGAAAAGGAAGCTACTTATCCAAAGTTGCACACAAGCTGCCCCCTCCTCTACCCATGTTTTGAGGGTCCTGCAAGACTTGGGAATTCCTGATCTCAGAAAGAAGTGGGTAGCTTGTATCAGATTTTCCCGTGAGGTTGAAGAAAGGAATATCTCTATCAGAGTACCATCAGATTGCAACCTAAGTGCTTATTTTATAGTATTTGACCAATAGTATTTTTTTTAATAGCTATTTTTCTGAGTAAAGATTCTTTAGAAAACATGACTTGATGCATAAGTGATTATATGAATGCTCAAGGCCAGTTCTGAAGATGGGCAAGGTTATCTGTTTTGGCTGGTTTGCTTTTGGAATTCAGAGGACAACTTTGATTATAATTTCACACAGATTATCCAAAAACTAAAAAACAAAACAAAACAGATTTCCTTAGAAGCTCTTCTGATGCACATCTTTTAGGGAAAAAAACAAATCCACTGTTTTCCCTCTTGCTATTAGTGGAATAATTGCTGCAAGACAGCTGATATTATTTGCATGCATATACATATTCTGTTATATAAACATAAACTCTGTTGTAGCAATACCAATAATAAATTGCCAATGTGGATTTACCTCTAAGTAAATAATTTCATAATTAGAAACATAACCATGAGTATTGATTCTGTTTCATTGTTTCTTTTAATAAAGTCTTAGGTTTCTATCATATCTAAATATAGATATCCAAGCTTTGTAACCTAAAAACTGTTGTTTTTATTTCAGTTGCAATCAATATTTCACTTTTGTTTTTCTTAAGGTGTGAACTCTTTTCTTGTTTTTATGTCCTACAAAGACAAATTCCAATGCAATGATGCTCAGGTAATAAAAGATAATGGAAGCATATAAATTTTAATGATATTATAGAAATGTAAACTATTATATTTTAGGACTTGTTTTTCCCTCTCTCTTTCCTGGCAGATGTATGAAATATTCAGCCTTATTCGTGAAATGGGTGCCATTGCTCAAGTTCATGCAGAAAATGGAGACATCATTGATGAGGTAGGAAAAATGTTCACCCTGGTGTAGACGTTTTTAGTTTTAAAAGGAAGCAAGATGCATTTCCCTTTCTTAATTCTACTGTTCCCTGCAGTTGGCAAGACCTGACTAGTATATTAAGTTTTTAATTGAAAGCTTCCCACACATTCAATTGAATCCCTAAAGAAATCTGTTAAATGCTTATTTCTTATAATATTTGGCCAATAATATTTTTTTAAGTAGCCATTTTTCTGAGTAAAGCTTCTTCAGAAAACATGACTTGATGCGTAAGCAGTTATGTTGCTGCTGGAATGCTCAAGGCCAGTTCTGAAGATGGTTTGGGGTATCTGTTTGGGCTGATGTGCTTTAGATATTATTTGTCTGAAAAATACCCACATTAATGGAATAGAATAGGAATAGAGTATAAGAATAGAATAGAATAGAATAGAATTCTTCATTGGCCAAGTATGATTGAACACACAAGGAATTTGTCTCTGATGCATATCCTCTCAGTGTACATTAAAGAAAATATACCAAGGTCAATGCTCATTAGCATGTATTTGGTCGATAATTATTTCAGATATCCATTTTATATTTTGGGATGTGATAGGGAATCCCGTATTAATGTTGCAGATGATAACATTTATGTTGCTTATTTGCTTATTCTCATGAAATAGAAAAAGTCTACCTTGAATAGTGGCAATATGGTGAAGGAAAAGAACACTAGATGATACTGATTAAGGAAACAAAGTATAACTCTCCCCAATTAATGAAAACCAAAATTCCATATAAATATATAGGCAATTCTGGACTTATCACTATTTGTTCAGTAGACATTTAAAGTTACAACAGCGCCAGAAAAAGTGACTTACAATCTTTACTTATAATTATAACCATTATAGCAGCCCACCCCTGCAGTTTAAGCAGTTGACAACTGCTTAATGGCATTTATGTCTGATGGTCACGTGATCACCATCTGTGACCATTTTACTGAATTCCAACAAAAAAGGACCTTGGGGAAACTGGCTTTGATTAACAGTTGTATGGTTTATTTAATGACTGGGTGATTCACTTAACAACTGCTTAAGAATTGTTGTAAAATCGGGTCTGATTCCACTTACAACTACAATGACTTATGATGGAACTTCCAGTCCCATTTAATTCTCATAGGTTAATGATTACTTGTAAATATTTATATGGAGTGAATTCAATTGTTGAGCTTATCATTAAATGTAGACCAAATAGCAACCTACTAGGTCATATTCTCATTTATAGAGGCCAAAGTCTTTTTTCAAAATAGGTAAGAAATACATGTCCTGGGTCCATTCCTGAAAATCAGAAGAGTACCTTTACCTACATTCTCATAGATGACTACAAAAGTACCATCAGATATTATGGAATTTATGGAAGCTTTATAAGAAAACTAGGATTCATAACAGTTTCTGACAGTTGCTGGCTTTCCTCTTTTACATATTCTTTGTTCTCATTCCCTTATCCTAAGCTCCTCCACTCCTATGTGCATATAGTGGCAGGCAAAAGCATAGACATTTCACTGGAATTCCCTCAACAGCTTTATGGCAGCTGATAGATTGGTTCAGACCTAAAGTTATAGCAGGAGCTCTCCTTGTCATCAGTAATAGGAGAAGATAATGGCCTTAAGGTATTGCTGACATACTTTTGTGCTAAGCCTTGATCTCAGTTCTTTGCTGATTGACTACAAGTATTTGCAGAGCTTTTGCTTATATCAACTATTCTCTGGATACATATTTTGCCCCAAATTGATTGATTGTCATTCCTGCATTTTTTAAATGTGCCTTGAGTCTGTATTAATGTCACTTGAAAATTAGCCTGAGGCTGCCTCCTTCTGCTATACTTTTTCCTCTGAAGACTCCATCCTTGCATTATAAAAGGGAAAGGAAGGAAATAAAATCCAATCTGTAGACATGATTTGATTTTCAGTTTTTACATTGTTTACTATTACCCTTCTAAATATAATATGCTGTGCTACTTTTGAGACTAGTTTGCCAAATGAATCCCCAAGATCTGCAACTTCGCATTCACCCATCCATTGCCTTTAGACACTCCCATTTTCCTAAGAAAACAAAAGCTGGAGAATTACTTACATTAGTAGATCAGTGTTTTTCAACCTTGAAGATGGTGTGGACTTCAGCTTCCAGAATTATGGAATTTAAAGCCCACACATCTCCAAGAGGCCAAGATTGAGAATCATTGCATTATATTGAAGATAGAGAGATGAACTAGATCAGGGGGTGTCAAACTCAATTTCATTCAGGGTTGTATTTCACCTCACAGGGTTGTGGGGGTGTAGCCATGTGGACTGGCCAGCTTGACGTAATTCAAGGCTCCTGTTTTTGGCTGTGACTTCCTCCTGCAGCCCTCTGCCAGTGAAAATGGAGCTCGGAGAGGCAATCACAGCCAAACACTGAGCCTGGGAGGGTAGCACATGGCCCTCCCAAGGTCCATTTTCACTGGCAGAGGCTGGCCTCTTCCCTCTTTCCAGGGTGACTCTGCGGGCCAGATCTAAGGACCCTGCAGGCTGCATCTGGCCCGATGGCCTTGAGTTTATTTATTTTATTGATTGATTGATTGATTGGTTTGGTTTGATTTGATTTGATTTGTATGCCGTCCCTCTCCAAGGACTCGGGGCAGCTCACAACATAGCAAACAATCTACAATGTACAAATCTAAAAATCCAATTAATTTTACTAGAAAAACTTTAAAACTCTACTAACATTTAAAAGCATTCATTCCCATTGACATCGCAAAGCACACTACATTCATCGGCCAGGGGGCAGAGATAGGTCTTTAAGCTTTTACCGAAGGTGAGGAGTTTGGGGGCAGTACAAATCTCTGGGGAGAGCTGATTTGACACCCCTGGACTGGATGATCTTCAAAATTAGCCAAACCTTACATGCTAATAGTCCATCTATTCTTTAAGGCATGACTTGGGTCAGTGTGAAATGGAGCCCATTTGTCTTCTCTAGGGCTATTTACAATTTGACAATGATTTGGATGGAAGTTTCATGCCTCACCAAGCGTCACATGTCTCTGCTATTCATTAAAGCCACTCCATAGCTTAAAAACCTCTTGAAAGTAGCAGTATTTCTTACCCAGCTTGTACAGAAGCAGGAAAAATGGTAGGCTGTTTCAATGAATGGCAGAAGTGTCATCCTTATGCAAGGTCCAAAGTATTTCTTTTGAGACACTTGTGACATGTTTACATCCATCCTCTTCAGCTGCTTCTTGAATTTCAGGGGCACAATGTTGAATAAACTAAAGATAAGGATTTCAAAATCTGCACTTCTTTGTTCTAGTTGGAGATAACCATCTTTGAACTTTAAGAGATTCATAAATCATGGGAATGTTCAGCTGATATAGTTTCCCTAATTAAATCAAGGTTCTTCACCATAATATGATTTGGTGCTTAATAATAAGACAATTTGCAATTTAAACCTATATGACAGAATCCCTAGAGTGGAGTTTTTGACTTATATTAATATCCTTAAGGGTTTTCATAAATGAGATCAATGAAATCAATATTAAACAAAAATGTTAGAAAATCAGACAGTTATATAATTAATCAACTAAATGTAAGTGTTGAATTATTATTTTTAAAAAAATTGTCCAAATAATCTCTTTTCCAAAAGAAAACCAACTAGTAACCTTGGCCAGTTTAAGATGGGTAGATTTTAACTCCCAGAATTCCCCAGTCAGTAAAGTCTCACATAAACACACATGAATCCATTTTGTTTGTAAACTATCATGAAGATTTCTCAAAGTATCTTGTTTGCATATATTGTAAAGCAGAATATAATCCCCCCCCCTTTAAAATAGGCATGGCATTACCCTATGATAAGATGGGTGGTCCATAAATTTTATAGAGATAGATAGATAGTGCTGTGACTGGTCCACATCCGGTTATGTCCAGACAGGAGGATCTGAGAAGGAAGGGATCTCTGCGTTAGTTGCTCTATGGAACATTTGGCCACGCCTTGTCATTATGTAAGTGACAGTCTTGTGAGCAGTTGGCGTGGTGAACAACATTCCTAAAATCATGGCTGTGTGTGAGCTGGAGCTAAAAGTGCCTTCCTGCTTTCAGATCGCTCTAACCCATGCAGTCTGCATAGCCTGAAGGGCTACGGTGAAACGTAAGTCTGTTTGATTGACAGAATCACTTCAAAGGAAAATCCTAATGAGTTTTTGGCTTCTGGCCCAGACCTGTTCTTATTTCAGAGACATTAAGCTGTGAATGCTGCCAAAATGGACTAATTTAGAGTTAGAACTTTTAACTATTATCTACCTGAACATTTTGTAAGCGATATACTTTTTATATATTATTCTTTGAGTGTGTGTGTCTTTCTATGAGTGTGTGTGGCTTTTGACATCACATCTGATTTGTGATCCTTCCAGACAGAATAGGTAGGTAGGTTGATTGATTGATTGATTGATTGATTGATTCAGACTTCTGACTGGGAATTATAGCAGTTGCAATCTACTTATCTAGAGAGCATCCAGTCAAGAGAGATGCTTTAAAAAGTGAAGATTTTATAAAGTTTTACTGTTTACTTGAGATACAGTAGCTGCACATCTTAGTTAACATTCTTCTTTTATTTATTTATTGATTTAGGAGCAAAAAAGACTCCTGGAATTGGGGATTACAGGTCCAGAGGGTCATGTCCTCAGCCATCCAGAAGAGGTAATAATAACTTGCTTCATAGAAATACTTATTGTTCCACAAAATTAGCTTAATTTCCAAATGGCCACCCCCAAAATTGGTTCATTTGCAAATTTCATACATTTTCATGTTTTCAAGAAGGCTACAAAGAAAGAAAGAGAAAAATTCTCTCCCAAAGGACTAAACCGCTTTACAGTGAAGATACAGATCATATTTAAATGTACCCCCTGCGCATTTATGCAACATTAGGAAATGTTAGCATTTCATAGAACATGAATCTTACTTATTTTTTTCCTGACACATTAGTTTTCCATACATTAAGAATTTTTCAAATGAAATTACAGGGCACTGCATTATTAACTTTCTGCACTGGTAAATTTCAGCAAACAAGTGAACAATTTTACAATTGTACTCATTCACAAAATGACTTATTTTTTGCTGCAGGTGTTTTTATGTCAAACATACTCCACATTTCCTGGGTTAGCACAGCATTTTCTCTGATTCCTCACATGATGTAATCCAATGTGGGGTGTGCTTTGGAGTCATAGGAATTAGCGCACAGTGAATTAAAACCTTCTATTGATGACAGAACCATGGACAGTTCAAAGACTGCATTGAATCAGTGGAAAGCCCCTGATTTAGGATCTCAATCTTGTTATTTTAATTTTGGATTAGAAAATATGAAGCTTTCAGAATTTGAATGAAACCATACACCTATTGCACTAAAAAGGAAAAATAATTTAAAAGGGAAAAATTAGTTTTAAAAAGTATTATAGTTCATATGTTGTTAAAAAGGAAATGTTACAAATGGCACTTAGATAAATCAACTAATTACCAGTCTCTTAGTGATCATTCAAAGTAATTACAATAGACCTCCAAGTACTACTTAGTCTTGGGTGCAAAGTTACAACTGCCCTTTCCCTCTCCCCCATCATCTGGGCCTCATTTATAGCCATTAATAACATTCCTCAGGCATGTTATTGCAATTTATTTATTTATTATTTTGGGCAGAAATTTGCATTTATTTCCACTTTCCTGCAAAATATACTGATAATCGACAACAGGTTTGCTTAACGTCCAGTGATTCACTTAATGACTGCTGCAAAATATGCCATAAAATAAGGCGTGTAACCTGCTTAACAACCAGAACATCTTACAACTGTAATTCTGGGCACAATTGTGGTTATAATCTGAGGATTACCTATAGTGGGGAAAAAACATCTGATTTAAATTTTTCAGAAAGGCAGAAGGTCTGGGATTTTTTATAGTACTTATTCTTTGTATATGTAGGTTTGCACTTCCTAGTTGTTTAACACTGAGCTTCAACCTGAAATCATTAATGCATAACTGAATTTTTCACAATTTCTAAAATCAAAAATCATAGTGCCAACTTTCCTATTTTTTTCTGGAACTGCAATTTTCCCATGAGTACAAATAAAAGGATTGGTTCCAGGTGTAGATGAAAGAATCACTTTGAAGAAAGTATCTGATTATTCATGTTTTCCAAGGTTGAAACAGAGGCAGTGTATCGGGCTATTACCATAGCAAAACAAGCCAATTGCCCCTTATATGTCACAAAAATTATGAGCAAAGGTGCTGCAGATATCATAGCACAAGCCAAGAGGAAAGGTAAGCACCATTTCATATTTCCTTTTTGATGAGGATTTTAACCGTATTTCTATAAATCTGTGTGCTGGAAATTGAGCGCTAGTTTAGTCTTCTGGTTAAGGCTGCAGGCTGGAAATTAGGAGATTGTAAATTCTAGTCACATTTTAAGCATAAAACACAACCGGGTTGATTTTGAGCTAGTCAATCCGTTAGCTCACGACAGCTCAACCGAGAAGTTAGTTGGTCAATTCTTGTTGCAACCCATGAATTAATGCACTGTTGATCTGAGAAAAGAAAAAAGTAGACCCTGCATTTGTAGACAAAAGTTAGGAAAACAAAATGTGGGGGAGATTAAGTATGAAAAACAAAAAAAGTTACTGCTAATTATGAGCTGAGTTGAGCTGAACTGATTTCCAAGAATTTGGTATCCAGACTATAGGAGTAATGTTATTAGTAGTTGTAGTAGTATTAATAGTCATATAATATCCATCCATTTTAAGATGAAGAAGAAATTTATAGTTGCTATCCTATGCCATTACTGTTTAATGCAATTCAGTTACTTCTCATCCTAAATGCTAATTTTGTTATGCATCAGCAAAGCGGAAAATCGATCTGCTTTAAAACTTGCAGTATAAACCATGATTGATTGAATACAATGTTTTCTTATTTAATAGACAAACCTTTGTGGCATCAAAGTTGTTCTAGTATTTTTTAACCATTCCTCTTCATTTTTATTAAATTCAAACTTTATTGTCAGAGTACAACATGTATACAATGAGATTGGCTGAGCTCCCTTTGGGTTCAACTGTGCTCCTAAGTTGAGGACTATCTGTATTTAACGGCTGTTATCTTGAGCCTAGCTTTTTGTTCTCTTCTGTTCCATTGTGCCTGATTCTTTGGAAACACTCTAAGCCAGGGGTCTCCAACCTTGGCAACTTTAAGACTTGTGGACTTCAACTCCCAGAATTCAGCTCTCGGAGTTAAAGTCCACAAGTCTTAAAGTTGCCAACGTTGGAGACCCTTGCTCTAGGCAAGTCAATGCAGTTCTTTCGGCAGGGTTTTTCAGAAGGAGTTGCCTCTTTCCTCAGTCTATGTTAATTGAACTAATTACTTTCCAGATGTTTGAAAATCATGAGTAATTTTATAGTAAGAGTTTTTGAGTGGAAAAAGAGGATCCAGACTGCCACATTCATAACAGGCACAATTTTTCTGGAGGTGAAGCAAAATTGCTAGCAGTGCATTTTGATTTCCTTTTAAGAGTGAAGTTGAAATTCTTTCATCCATGCGTCTTTATCAGAGGCAGGCCTTTCACATGCTAGGAAGTTGTAGGCAAGATACTGTCAAATTGTCACATTTTCTTTAGTCTCATTCCTATTCCAGAAGCCCTAAGGTCCAGAGATGTCAGTTTAAAAAAAAACACACAAGGATACATTGTCCACCGGAAAAGCTCTAGATTTTTTGAATAGATTTGCCTCTAGTGATTTGCTAATTTGGTTATTGTTCATTCAAGAACTTGTCATTCACTTAGAATTGGATTTGATGATCACAGGATTTTTGTTGACGTGTGTTCTTTTTCCATAGCACATATTTTCAAGGCTTCAGGTTGAAATATATATATATGAGAAAGAGAGAGAGAGAGAAACTCGGCGGGTTTCTCCTGTAAATGTGCTTCTTTCTTCCATGAGGTATGCAAAGCAGGCAGAGTTGTATAAATCAAAAAGAATAGGAGCAGTCTCGTCCCATCAGATGTCCAGCAATAGGTGAAAAACTAATTGGGAGAGACTTCATCCCATTTGTCCCCAGGAATGACCAACACACAATGAGGACCCAGATTGTGGGGGCAATATTCTGGCTTTGTTAAAAAGTGCTATTTATTTATTTATTTATTTATTTATTATTTGGATTTGTATGCCGCCCCTCTCCGAAGACTCGGGGCGGCTCACAACAAGTGTAAAACAAATCATAAATAATTCAATTAATTAAAATATTTAAAGATTTAAAAAAACCCATATACTAACAGACACACACAGACATACCATGTATAAATTAAATGTGCCCAGGGGGAGATGTTTAGTTCCCCCATGCCTGACGGCAAAGGTGGGTTTTGAGGAGTTTACGGAAGGCAGGAAGAGTAGGGGCAGTTCTGATCTCCGGGGGGAGTTGGTTCCAGAGAGTCGGTGCCGCCACAGAGAAGGCTCTCCCCCTGGGGCCCGCCAACCGACATTGTTTAGTTGACGGGACCCGGAGGAGGCCCACTCTGTGGGACCTAATCGGTCACTGGGATTCGTGCGGCAGAAGGCGGTCTCGGAGATATTCTGGTCCGATGCCATGAAGGGCTTTAAAGGTCATAACCAACATGTTGTAAGCCGCCCTGAATCTAAGCAGAAGGACGGCATTAAAAAATTGAATGAATAAATAAATTATGTTTTTAGGCACCATTGTATATGGGGAGCCCATTACAGCAAGCCTTGGTACTGATGGCTCACATTACTGGAGTAAGAATTGGGCAAAAGCAGCAGCCTTTGTCACATCTCCACCTGTCAGTCCAGACCCCACAACCCCTGATTATCTCTCTTCGCTCTTAGCCTGGTAAGTGATTTTCTCAGTCTGCCAAACAAAATTTCAATGGGAAGAGCTAATGCAGGACTTTCAAACCTTTTCTAAGATGGAGGAAACATTTAAAATCCAGCCAGGTCCATACCATTTACTAATTGTGATCTAATGAGGTTGTTTTGTACCACTTGCCTAGATTCTTCTACCTCAGCTTGATTTTTCTTTTCTGGATAGTTGTGAACACTTCCAAAGTACTTTTCATTTTATTGAAATATTTGGGAGGGGGTTCATTTAAAAGCCTCAAACATTCTTGGTAACAAATAAATAAATGATGTTCAATGCTGGTGCTTACTGGCAGAATATCAACTTCCCAATTTTTTTTAAACTAAGATAAATTATTTTGAAAAATATCAGATGGATTGGGAAGCCTGTCTGGAGCCAAAGAGATATCTCAATGGGCACAGTAGAGAGCAGGGAAATAGCATGATAGGATCTCAAGAATCCCTCTCGGGATCCAGCTATTAGCAATCATTTGGCAGGCCTTTACCAGAGTCATCAAGAAGACATATTGTTTGGTGTGTCCATAGCTTTGAAATTTAGTATATTGTATTTTTGCAAAGGAGGGCAATTATTAAATTATAACATCATCAAAATCTGTTTTTCGTTGTACAGTCCTCTGTAACCTCCCTGGCTTCCTTCCCTTAATTAAATCTAAGAGAAAATAGAAACATAGAAATATAGAAGACTGACAGCAGAAAAAGACCTCATGATCCATCGAGTCTGCCCTTATACTATTTTTGTATTTTATCTTAGGATAGATATATGTTTATCCCAGGCATGTTTAAATTCAGTTACTGTGGATTTACCAACCACGTCTGCTGGAAGTTTGTTCCAAGGATCTACTACTCTTTCAGTAAAATAATATTTTCTCACATTGCTTCTGATCATTCCCCCAACTAACCTCAGATTGTGCCACCTTGTTCTTGTGTTCACTTTCCTATTAAAAACACTTCCCTCCTGAACCTTATTTAACCCTTTAACATATTTAAATGTTTTGATCATGTCCCCCCTTTTCCTTTTTTCCTCCAGACTATACAGATTGAGTTCATTAAGTCTTTCCTGATACGTTTTATGCTTAAGACCTTCCACCATTCTTGTAGCCCATCTTTGGACCCATTCAATTTTGTCAATATCTTTTTGTAGGTGAGGTCTCCAGAACTGAACACAGTACTGTATTTCAAATGTGGTCTCACCAGTGTTCTATATAGTGGGATCACAATCTCCCTCTTCCTGCTTGTTATACCTCTAGCTATGCAGCCAAGCATCCTACTTGTTTTTCCTACCGCCCGACCACACTGCTCACCCATTTTGAGACTGTCAGAAATCACTACCCCTAAATCCTTCTCTTCTGAAGTTTTTGCTAACACAGAACTGCCAATACAATACTCAGATTGAGGATTCCTTTTCCCCAAGTGCATTATTTTACATTTGGAAACATTAAACTGCAGTTTCCATTGCTTTGACCATTTATCTAGTAAAGCTAAATCATTTACCATATTACAGATGCCTCCAGGAATATCAAGCCTATTGCACACTTTAGAGTCATCGGAAAATAGGCAAACCTTCCTCTATGCCACTCACAAACATATTAAAAAGAATAGGACCCAGAACAGACTGTTGTGGCACACCGCTTGTAACCTGTCTCTGCTCAGAATACTCGCCATTAACAATAACTCTCTGATGTCTACGCTTCAGCCAGCTGCAAATCCACTGAACTATCCAGGGATTAAGTCCAATCTTCACTAATTTATCTATCAACTCTTTGTGTGGAACCGTATCAAACGCTTTGCTGAAGTCCAGATAGGCAATATCCACGGCACCACCTTCATCCAACACCTTTATGACACAGTCAAAGAAATCAATGAGATTAGTCTGACATGATTTGCCTTCAGTAAAGCCATGCTGATTTGGGTCCAATAAGTGATTGTTCTTTTTGAGTAGAGTCTCCATCATTTTAACTATAACTGATGTCAAGCTAACTGGCCTGTAGTTACCAGCTTTTTATCTACTGCCCTTCTTGTGGATAGGCCCAACATTGGCCCTTCTCCAATCCTCAGGAACATCTCCTGTTAACAGGGATTGGTTAAACAAATCAGTCAGGGGGGTAGCAATGACAAATCTGAGTTCTTTAAGAACTCTGGGGTGGATGCCATCTGGACCCATTGCCTTATTTATCTTTAATCCTTCAAGTTCTTCTAAGACATGGGCTTCTAAGATCACTGGAGCTGAATCCGTACAGCTGGAAGCAATGCTATATCCATCTATAGTATTATATTGTAAGGTGTCTTTTGAGAAAACTGAACAGAAGTAGCTATTGAAATGGTCTCCTTATTCCCATCAATGCATGTATTATTCCCGGTAGGAAGCTTCGTGATGCTGCAGTTTTTCTTCTTCCTATCGCTAATATATCTGAAGAAGGTTTTATCCCCCTTTTTTACAGATTTGGCAATTTCTTCCTCTTTTGAGGCTTTAGCAGCATATATTATCTGTTTTCATATATTATCTCCCGTTCTCACCAAAATAACAGGATGTTTTCCATTCTATTTATTCAGACCAGGAATTGGAAAGTGAAAAGAGTAGTGAAAAGATGTGGATTTTACCTCCATTCAGCTATAAAGTTCCAATGTACTATCAGAATAAATTGTATTGTACTCTTAAGAATTAAATAAGAAAACTTGCAGTTCTTTGCTTTCTACCAATGAGACTTCAAATCAAATCATAAATGTTGGGTGTCATAGAGCCTCTTGTTTTTGTTTACTGATTTGACATTTCTTTTAATTAGTGGGGATCTTCAAGTGGTGGGCAGTGCTCACTGTGCCTTTACCACAGCACAGAAGGCAGTTGGAAAGGATAACTTCACTCTGATTCCAGAAGGAACAAATGGCATTGAAGAGCGAATGTCAGTCATTTGGGAAAAATGTGTGGTAAGTTCAGCAGAAAAAGTTCATTACAAAATAATGAAGTTTTTGGTTATAACTTTATCATTTGCTATTGACTGTATAGAGGTTTTCAAACTTTAATATTTCATGATGTAGGGCAAATTCAAGGTTGCACATTCAATTTGCAGGTAGAACTCAACTTACAGTCATGTGTTTAGTGACTGTTCAAAGTTACAATCGCACAGAAAAAAAGACTGACCATTTTTCACATTTACAGTTGTTGCAACATCTCCATGGTCACATGACCAAAATTCAGACGGTTGAGATGCTGGGCTTGACGCTGGAAAACCAGCAGCCCAAGCTTGAGACCTGAGCTCCGTGCAACTCCCGTCCTCACCAAAATTATGGCCAATCTAGCAGTTTGAAAACATGCAAATATGAGTAGATAACTAGGTACCACTTCATTGGGCAGGTAACAGCACTTTGTGACATCTTGCTGGCCATATGAATCCAGAAATGTCTTCAGACAGTGTTGGCTCAATGGCCTGGAAACGAAGATGAGCACCGCCCCCTATAGGTATCAACGGCTAGTGGAGAAAAATCCACAGGGATTCTGTTATCTTTCTTTTAATAAAGACATCAGTTAAAATGCGTATGTTTTCATTTGATATGGGAGGAGGTTCGTAGTTATGACACAAACTCAAAATTCCTGTGTCTTTAAAAAAGAACAGAAAATAATGCCATCTCCAAATTTGCTATAGCCCAACTTTTTCTAACTCATCAGAAGAATTATCATGGCTTGAGTAAAACATCCCATGACCTGGAATTAGTGGAGTAGTAGATCAATGTATCTAGAGGCTCTATCTAGAGCAAACGTGTTCAAACCACAGCATGGGGCTACCTTTGAAAAGTGTTCGGAAACTTCAGATCGTGCAGAATGCAGCTGCGAGAGCTATCATGGGCTTTCCTAAATACGCCCATGTCACACCAACACTCTGCAGTCTGCATTGGTTCCGATCAGTTTCCGGTCACAATTCAAAGTGTTGGTTATGACCTATAAAGCCCTTCATGGCACCGGACCAGAATATCTCCGGGACCACCTTCTGCCATATGAATCCCAGCGGCCAGTTAGGTCCCACAGAGTTGGCCTTCTCCGGGTCCCGTCAACTAAACAATGTCGTTTGGCGGGACCCAGGGGAAGAGCCTTCTCTGTGGCGGCCCCGACCCTTTGGAACCAACTCCCCCCAGATATCAGAGTTGCCCCCACCCTCCTTGCCTTTCGCAAGCTCCTTAAAACCCACCTCTGTCATCAGGCATGGGGGAATTGAGACTTTCCCTCCCCCTAGGCTTATAAAATTTATGCATGGTATGTCACTATGTATGATTGATTTCTAAATTGAGGTTTTAAATTAACTTAAATATTAGATTTGTTTACACTGTATTATTATTGCTGTTAGCCACCCTGAGTTTACGGAGAGGGGCGGGCATACAAATCTGATTAATAAAATAAATAAATACATGTGGGCTGCATGTAGCCGCCACAAGATTGTAAGCTTTTGACATTATTATGTGATTTATATACATGAACTATATTATAACTTTTATATATGGCCCAGGACAGTTTCTCTTTACTCAATGCAGCCCGGCAAGCCAAAAGATTGGACACCCAAGATCTAGAGGCTTGCAGAACTAGTCTATGATCCTTACCTGTTTATCTTAGATGTTTCTGAAATGTTTCCCATTAAATGTACTTATAGCAGCTCTCCTTTGTCTTTGCCTCTGTTGTTACTTACGGTATTTGGTGTTCTGAAATAATTTATTTACCCTATAAACATATAGTAAAAAGTTTTTCTTAAAAAAAGATGCCATTTATTTGGGATAAATTTGAAAGTGAAAGCATGGGAATGTCTGAATTTTATTTCATGAATTCATAGAAACATAATTCAAATCATTGTTTTTCCCTCCTCATTTTTTCTCAAATCTCTCTTTTCCTCTCTCCCTTTCCACTTCTCCCTCCCTTCCTCCATCCATACACACGCACACATGCACACACGCACACCTCATTTCTAGGCAGCAGGGAAGATGGATGAAAATGAATTTGTAGCAGTGACCAGCACTAATTCAGCCAAGATTTTCAACTTCTATCCCAGGAAGGGGCGGATTGCTGTGGGATCAGATGCTGATTTGGTTATTTGGAACCCTAAAGCTACAAAGATCATTTCTGCAAAAACTCACAACTCGGTAAAAGCAAACAATAAGTACAATTCAATTTTTCATTGAATTAGATATTCCATAGTTTATAATAGTCATTATTGTGATCTGAATGAGCTTGCTATATCATTTTCTGCATCAGTTAGCTTTGGCAGTGTTGATGCAATGTACAAATTACTGGGTATGAATTACAACCCTAATTTAAAGTTGAAATACGCATCCTTAACTTTAGTTGCATTATACCTGTTCATCAGAGGTTTTTTTTTTTTCTTGTTCACAGCTACATGCTCATTTGCTGATGTTATTTTGTTACACCTGTATTTCATTTTGGGAAAGGTTGGACAGAAATTGAAATAATGATAGTTTCAATGTCATTGTTGAATTTCAGAAGGTACATAATTCAGATATAGCACACTGATCCATCTAACTCAGTCCTGTCTCAATTAACAAGCAGTTCTCAGGATTTTCTTTGCAGGGACTTAATCTTTGTGTGTCAGAACTTGGTCTTTTTATGCAAACAGTTTCAACCCTTACCCACTGTTCTTCCACTGGGCATCAAGCTTCTCAAAGGAACATTTGACTAGGTTTTGGACAAAAAAAGAAAAAAGCTGCAGCAGGGCATTTTGGGAGGGCAACTTTAGGCTACTGGGAGACTAGGTTCAATGTATTAAAAATTCTATCTGTAAGGATAGTAAGATAAATTCAGTTTTAATAGGTTAGAAAGTGAAGATAAACAAACTGTAGCCTGTTCAAGTTGCCATTATTTGAGGGGAATGTGGTATTGAATGCAATTTCTCATATTTGATTGCTTAAAAGGATTTTAATCTGGATTATTATATTATTATATTTATATTATATTTATTTTATTATATATTACATTATATTATTTAATCTGGATACATTTTTCTGTGATCGAGAACCCTGCCTTGTCAGAGATAATATTTGATGTTGAAGTTCTACATCTATCGTTGGTTATAAATTCTGTCTCTGGAATTGGGACTTTCTGTCATTTCCTTTGTTCTGTAAAGTTTCTCATGTTTTTGAAAGTTAGATAAAAGAGCTTTTACAGACACTTTGTTGGGAAATGCATAGACTGAGCAATTGATATTCTTGAGTTATAGGAATTATGCTTGAATTGTGTTGCATTGCATATGTACAGACACATTAGCCTAACATAAAAGACTGGCTAATGTGTGTGCCCTACATACAGCTTAAAATGACACATATTCGCAATGTTACCTGGAGAATATCAAGATTATATGTACCTTTCCACCCCTGAATGTACCTTTCCTTCCTTTGTTTGAATGATGTTCATGGACATTGGCTCATTGAGTCCTGTGGTTTTGTTTGAATATTAATCTGAGCCTGTAATATTTGTTTTGTCAGAGTGTGGAATACAACATATTTGAAGGAATCGAATGTCATGGTGTCCCCACAGTGGTTATAAGTCAAGGGAAGGTTGTATTGGAGGATGAAAACCTCTGTGTCACCCCAGGTGTTGGCCGTTTCATTCCTCGAAAGACCTTTCCTGATTTTGTTTACAAAAGAATAAAAGCCCGGAATAGGGTGAGAATAATTCTATATGTGAAATCTATTTAATTGTTGATTAAGGGTTACTATATCTGCACCATCAAAAGTCCAGAAAAAGTCTGGGAAAATCAGAAACATGATATTCAATTAGTGTTTAAAATAATTGGCTTTTCTTAACCAACATCCAGATTTCCTATTTTCTGGAAAAGAAGTTATACTTAAATTGTGAAGTAGCATAGGCAAATAAATTGTGACCAGGTTCATACAGGAACCTAAGACATACTGCAGTTTGCCAGCACTCTGCAACACACTAAGTTAAAATTAAGCAACTAAATTATGGTTTTGTATATAATACAAACTAAGAGAACCTAGAAAACAGCTTTATAAGTGGATTTCAAATTTAACAAAGATTTGAACTTAGTATAGTTAAAGATTTGAATTTAGGGTTCTCTTTACATCATTGCCATTGCCTTTCTCACCATTATATATTGAGTTTTTAAGTTTGTATTAAGTAGAAATCTAAACCTGCAGAATATGACCTGTACATTTGCACAATATTCTTAGTATGTGAGAATGTTTGTGTTCCAAAGCACGCCGAAGACAATGGCAGATCACTTCTATATTGTAGCCAGGAAAATTAAATGAATCTTGATTTTTAATCCTAAATTGTTTACCCATAAAGTTGTCCATTGAATTCTGGCAAGTCCCTGTTCTATAATAATACTCTCTTTTATTGCATGTTTATAGTTGGCTGAAATCCATGGTGTACCTCGTGGGCTTTATGATGGACCTGTTCATGATGTCATAGTAACCGCTAAAGCTGTTGCTCCAGCTCCTACCTCAAGGATAGCTACTTGCTCAGGCAAAATACAGATTCCACCAATCCGTAATCTTCATCAATCAGGCTTCAGTCTGTCTGGTAAGTCAAGTTGAAAAGAAACAACAAAAATTGAGGTGATAACAGAATTATCAAAATGAGAGCTTTTTATTTATTTATTTGATTTTTATGCCACCCTTCTCCTTAGACTCAGGGTGGCTTACAACATGTTAGCAATAGCACTTTTTAACAGAGCCAGCATATTGCCCCCACAATCCACGTCCTCATTTTACCCACCTCGGAAGGATGGAAGGCTGAGTCAACCTTGAGCTGGTGATGAGACCTACAAATCTACAGTCAGCTTCAGTGACCTGCAGTACAGCACTCTACCTGCTGCGCCACCCTGGCACATTATCTTTTAGATCAGGGGTCTCCCACTTTGGCAACTTTAAGACTTGTGGACTTCAACTCCCAGTACCCATCAGACAAAAACGCAAAGACTCTGTAATAAGTGTTGAGGACCAAAGTGAAAAAAATGGGAGTGAAATTAAATATAAAGAGGACCAAACTAATCACAAGTACAAGTAATTGAAATAAAAATATCAAAGCTTCTGATTTTTGAGCAGCATGGTGGCCCAGAGATGGAGCTCTCATCTCACAGTCGGGAGGGTATGAGTTTGATCCTAGATAGTGGCAGATATTCCTTTCTCTAGGCACAAAAGAAAAATATCGGCTGTGAGCTCTGTAGGCATCAGGAAGGGCATCCATCCAGGAAAGGCATTCAGTTTCATTCAGTTGTCCCAACCCCATCCTGATGCAACCGATTATAGGAAGAAGGACAAAAAAGGATAGCTTCTGTTTTTTAGTAACAACCATCAACATTACTGCCAAGGAAAAAGTAGTCAATAAATATACTGCAGACTAGCACCCATGAAAGCCTTGGTAAGTTATTCAAATGATGTGTCTATACCTACAAATAGGGCAAGCTAGTTGGACTTTGAAGAACCTAGATATTGATGCTTTTGAACATCAGTGCTGGAGAAGACTCATAATACTGTTCTTTCCTAACATCAAGCAAAATAAGATGCCCACCACCCGATTTAATATTGAAGTTTACTACTAATAAAAGTCTTAGCAGTTTTGAGTCTCTTCTAAAAGAAAGTAAAATCTATAAAGTCTTCACTACGATGCTAATAATGTTTTAGCAGCTGGCCAGAGTCCCAAGAATAGGTAAACACAACAGTAATTATTAGATTGTAGCATAGTTCCTTATCATAGACTTACAGAAGTTGACTGGAAGCCCGAAGCTAATTAAAATCACGAGCCGGAGACGATAGATGCAGCAAGAGTAATGGTGTTATCTTCTGCACCGAAGTGTCTTGTGACTCCGTCTTAAATAGTCTGAATGGCATGACCCCAGTAGCCAGCAGTGCTACTCACGAGTAAGCCCGCGTAACCACTCTTGCCTCCTATAGGCCCTGCGAGTCCTAGCATCAAGAAGAGGATCCCCCTCTTCTGAGTCACTCATCTCAGGAGGTGCAGAAGGCCTCTGACACCACATCCTCTTAGCTCTCATGCTCGGGTACCAGGAACACTGGCCACTTGTACCACGCCAGCACTGCCTCTGGGTCCTCTAAATCCATTTCTAGTTGCACAGGAGTGTACAGGCTGCAACAAATACCATGGACACCCAAGAAAGCAAATGTTTTATTGAACAGATTAGCCCAGAGTTTCCATTTGAGGCACAAATGACTAGGATTGTATTATCCTACCTTCAATATATTAAGCAAAGACATGCAGTAATTCTCTTGAAGAAGACTAATTCTGGGAAAGGTGGAAGGGAAGAGAAGAAGAAAATGGATCTGTATCAGGGAAGATAGACTGAGTAACCTAGCAATCAATGCCCTTTTAGAAGATTTGAAGGATGTTAGGGGACAAATCATCAGGGAGAAAATCTGTGAGGCCATTAAGAGTAAAAACCAACTTGATGGCATATAATGTAATGATAAAGATGATATTCATTCCAGTAGGCTGTAGTTACTTGACACTCCAGTCACGTATAATACTCCAGAAGTTTCATTCTTTGATACTAAATACTTAAATGCTAAGCTTTGAGAACGCCTTAGGGTCTATTCCAGCTAGCTAAGCATTTTTAATTTTTAATTAATTTCGATTATGAAAGTTAAGCACAATCATAAATCTCTTCTGTTGAAATTAACGTATACAAAATTCATCCCTTTTAGTAATTCCTCATATTTGATTGGAAGTTGAAGGCTTTATTTTTAAAGCATTCTTATACAGTATATGCGAATAGGAAAACCTCGTTTCCAAAACCTCTTTTCACATGAATTTGGCAATTTTCAGTCTTAATTTTTTCAGTTTTGTTTGCCAGCATAAATATGTTTGGTAGAATAATTCTATTCTAATTCTATGAAGTATAATCAGAAATAAATCACTGTTTACTTTGGGGAGAATTATATATCATATAGTTATATAGTAGATATGGGGTGTGTCTGTGTGTATACACATATACCATATCTATATGATAACTGATACATAATTACATACACCACACACACACACACAAAGATATACATATTCATACACACACAAACACAACACACACACACACACACTATACAGATATTTATATAGATATAAATATATAGAAGGGCCAACTTTTAATTATCACCATGCAACTATAAGAGCATACTATATGATCAATTACATGTTTTCATTTATTTATATGTAGATACTCTTATTTTACCTCTCTTCTAGGATCTCAAGCAGATGACCATATTGCAAGACGTACTGCGCAGAAAATTATCGCACCCCCAGGTGGACGCTCCAATATTACATCTCTGTCATAATAATTCCTGGCCGAAAATACCTGCATATAACTAACTATACACTGGCCATGCCCAGACGCTATTAAAACCCCTGGCCTAAATTTCCTATCAGTATCAGTGAATCTTAAAAGATCATCTCTACAATTCCCATTAAGAGAGATGAATTATGCAGGTGCATTTTACATTCCTTTTAAGTAACTTATCATTACAAAAAGAATCTGCCTTGTGTACACTCCCCAAGCTTCTCTTTTTACTGAAAATATTTGGAAAACAGATTACTTTACACTGCCAAATTAAAGGGCTTGAATGGGAGTTTACAACAAAGAAATATGAAAATGATTTGCCTTGTAACTCAGGATAAAATTTCCCACTTTTTCTTTTTTAAGTCAAAACAATAAATATACCCTTTCCTAATGTACAGATTTCGTTACATATAGTAAATGCATTCCCTGAATTTCCCTAAATCTTCTTTAACATGCCTGCAATTGTACAGATTTCTAATGAAAAACTTTCTGACATGCTAGCTGTAGATTAGGTTATATCCAAGAAATACCCGAATACATTTTTTCCTACCAATAATTTATGCCTTTTGTCTGGGAATGACTCCTGTACTATTTTGATACAAACAACTTGTTTCTATTCCCCCCTTTTTTATTGGAAAAATCCTACACACACAAGGCCAAATGCTTACCTGTCTTGTTCCTCTGTATGCATAATGGTAAGCCTTAAATTGTTTTCTTTTACCATGGTGAAGTGTTATATCTGATTACTTAAACAAATAGAGTACAGGATGTTTTTCAGAATGGCATGTCAGGGTCCACAGTCCGCCAAAATTGTGATGCCATGGCAAAATCTACAACTGATTTAATTACATTTGCACTTATATTTAATTGATTATAATTACATACATTGTCTGCAATGCCAGGGAATTTTGAGAAGTTCTCCAATAGCTGCCCTAAAAACATTTATGGAGTTTTGTATGAATGGAAGCCTTAGATATTTGCTGGGGAAGAAAGCAAGTGGTGAAACATGCATCCAATGTTGCAGTACAATTGCAAAAGTGCAGACCTTATGTTGTGATGTCATGCTACACATATTGTCATTGTATTGGGTGTGGAAACTATATGTGGGCTTTCTGACCTAGATCATGGCTAATGATTGGTGTCAAAATGAGGAGAGCATAATTGGAAATAGATTTCCAAGCTTAGTTTAAACTTACTATAAGCAGGTAATAATTTAATCCAAAATAAACCATGAATAAAACATTCTTCCTCTACTAGCACTCTTCCTTATAATGTGACAGGTAGATTTCATTCAGTTATGTCTCTACTTTCGCCTTAAGTGTGCTTAGGACAGCTATGGTTTTGTTATATCTTTGGAATCTCCATCAAGATTAAGACAATGAACTATTGGCTGGAACTAACTATGGTTAGATGTAAGGTCTCAAAATCATTCCCAATATTTTTTTGATCTTGCCAGATGATGAAGAGCTACTTCACCAAATAGATTGTATCAAAATTATTGCCCTAAAGTTGATTGTTGCAACTGACCAGTAAACGTTTATCAAGCCAAAAAGGGCTTTTGATTTAGTATATCTATAACAGTAGGAGATTCTTGAACACATTGTTAGGAAACATTGTCACTCAGTATTGTGGCAGCATGGATATATTAAATACAAGTGTGCTCTGAATATTGATGGAAGTAGATGTCATAGTGTCAGTTTAGAGCTGTATACAAATGCATCTAGTCTTTAAAGATAGCAGAATTTTTTTTAACAGAGTTGTGGAGGTGCCAGTGTGTTTTTAGTCTTTGGTTAGTCTTGAATTTTTAAAGCAAATTATATAATTTTTTTCCCAAGTATCAAGTGTAGACCTTATAAATTAAAAAAAAACAACACACCATATTTATGGAACTCAGCTGCATACAGTTAACTTTTTATAAGACTTGAAGACAGGTTTGTTATATTTAAAACACTGTACAGCAAATATGATCTTATATATTCCATATTATTCCATAAAATGATGGTCGTGACTCATTTTGCCTTCGTTATTTACATTCAATAAAATTCTTGAAAATCAGCAAAATGTCAAAGTCCATTCTTGAACTCTGTATACAATATGTGTAATAGCAATTTGATGGTTACTGTTTACAAAGACTTCGGCTATGCTGTATTTTATTCTCTGAAATGTACTTATTTAAGACAAAAAAGCAGTGAATTAAGCTACCATTACCTCCGAGGCACCCCATATCCATTCTGCCTAGGCCCCCAAATACAATGTGTGCGTTGGTAGACAATGAAGCAGAAATGTCTGTGCGATTAGAATAAATCTGATGGGTGTTATAGGCCAGTGACAGCCTCCTTTTCCTTCTGTGCAGTGCTTGCAATATTTAATAAAAAGAGAAGCAAGACTTTGCCCATTCATCCCTGCTATTTTGATTCTGTTACTCTTCACTGACCCCCATTCACAGACACCCCTACAGTAGCATATCCAGTGTGGATAATGTGAACATAGCTCATGAAATCAAAGAAGGGTGGTGTAAAAAGTATTATCAATTTTATTACAGCCACAGACCAGCAAATAAAAGTATTAAAACAATAACAATAAAAATAAAAGACAGAGCAATATGATGCAGTTGGTGGTGGATTAACAGTGGGCAGCTAAATTTTGCCTAATTTTATATACAGCATAGCAGAATTTGGCCACATTCAGAGAAACTGCAGGTCATTCTTGATTTAACGGCAGTGAAAACAGTGTCTGTGAGATGGAAGAGGGGGACCTGGCAGACAGCCCAGGAAGAAGCCAGTCCTCATTATCTTTGATAGACTCTGATGAGGAAACAATGATAGACCCATGCATGCGTAGAGCTATGCATAGGAGAGAACAGCTACAAAAGTATTACAGGCGATAAGAGAGTCCACCTGTGGTTGGGTGGGGTTCAAGTAATTAGGGCTGCTGTTAAATGGGCAGCGTGCCAGCCTCGCAGTGTGGAAGATTATCTGATCGTACTTGTGGACCTTGACTTGCCGTTCAGGATTGTTCTCAGGACTCTGTTTGGATTTCAGGACTTTGACCATAAATCATAGTGAGTTTTACAACGTCTGAACAGTAGTGGCTGTGACGAATTTCACAGTTACTGGTTAATTGACTGGAGTTTTATTGTCTTTGTTCTCTCACTGCATTCAAGTGAGTTTTGTTTTTACAAGAAATCCCTTTGAATTTAAAAGGGGAGTTTTGCTTCTATTTTTCTTTGGATAAAGAAACTATTGTTGCATTTTCCCGTGCGTGCGTGTGTGTGTGTGTGTGTGTGTGTCTGTTTTGGCTACTTTTACTTTTAATTGAAGCCAGCAGAACACCTATGTTGCAGCATACTACAGTTAATGCCCTTGAATTTTTGGGATGGTTATTTGACACAAATATCTTGCTATTTTACTTTTTGTAAAAAAGTTGATACTGTTTGCTGTAAGGTCCTGCAATCCTGTTACTCCTGAATATTGTGCACTTATTTTAGTTAAGGCCAGAATTTCAGTTGCCAAGCAAAGCAGTTAAATGAGTCATGTCTGATTTTATTATCTTTCACACTTGTTTAACACAGCTGAACAATTGCAGTTGTTAAGTGAATTGCATAGTTGCTAAGCAAATCCAGCTTCCTCGATTGACAATGCTTGCTGGAAGCCAGTCGGGAAAGTTGCAAATGGTGATCATATGTAAATTTGCTGTTGTAAATTTCAGTTTCAATCTCAGGATCATAGGAATGCAGTGATGCTCATAAGTGTAAGTACGATTGTAAGTCACTCTTTAAAGTGCTGTTGTAATTTTGAACAATCACTATACAAATGGTGGTAAGTCAATGATTAGCTGTGTTTGCACAGTAAAAGCAGTGCTTATTTAAGAAAGATGTTCTCTTTCCTAAAAGCACTTGCAAGTTAAAGATATATTCATCCCATAATTTTTCATTGACAAAATATTTTTCCAAGTGAAATTTTTTTTTGTCTGCCTTATTTACTCTGAGCTGGTTTCACCGGGTCTGCAGTAGAACAGTGCATCTCTGCTTGCAATGTAGAACCTGATTTTCTCCACCAAATATTTTTCAAACCAGGCACGATTAAAAAGTGTGGACTTTAACTTCCAGAATTTCCATGCAGATTGTGAAAATGTGGGAGTTGAAGTCCATTTTAAACATTCTGATTTTGAGAAATATAGTTAAGTCCTCATTTAGTGACAGCCTTATTTAAGAACTGCAGTTATAATGGTGATGAAAAATTAACTTTGTGATCAATCCTCACATTTAGAACTTTCACATATCCATCAAGCAAAGGAAAGCTGAAGTAAGGTTATAAACAGTTGTGGTTTCACTTAGTGACCGCCTCACTTAATTAATGACATTGTTGAACCCAACAGTCACTAAACAAGAAGTGCCTACACTGCACTAGAAACAGAAGATTGACGACAGAAAAAGACCTCATGGTCCATCTAGTATGCCCTTATACTATGTCCTGTATTTTATCTTAGGATGGATATATGTTTAGCCCAGGCATGTTTAAATTCAGTTACTGTGGATTTACCAACTACGTCTGCTGGAAGTTAGTTCCAGGCATCTACTACTCTTTCAGTAAAATAATATTTTCTCACATTGCTTCTGATCTTTCCCCCAACTAACCTCAGATTGTGCCCCCTTGTTCTTGGGTTCACTAGGTTCTTGGTCTACAAATAACTTGGAGAACAAGGCAATAAAGACAAAAAGAGAAGAAAGTGACACATTTTCTCAGGCTTCTAAGGCTGTATGTGAATAATTTAGCTGCGCAAGTTTGAAAGCTGGAGGATTCAAATCAGACCTTTAAATTGGTTTTGAGGAGGAATTTACCTCATCTTTACATTGCACCAATTTCTGCTCTTTATGGGCAGAAATAGAACACATTTTTTTTGAAATGCTTGTTCTATTTCTGTCTCGTTTTCTCAATGGAAGTTTATAGGTCATTTTCGCAAACAGATTTTTTTTCCATCTAAGATGCTATATTCCAGCAAGATAGCATAATTTAGATGTTAAACCTTTTATTGATTTAAGGGTGTTATGTGTACTTAGTTGAATTGTTTTCCATTCTTTTACTCAAACATGTATCCCGTGTAGCTAGCAAGAATGCAAATACAAGAAAGAGTTCAAATGAACTATAAACAGTTAAAGAATTAAATTAAAAATGCTACTAGCATTAATTAAATAAAAGAAGGGATGTACCATACAGCTTTTTGAAATACAAAAGGAGTATGGAACATAACTTCTGGGAAATAAATCCCACTGCTTGGGAATGACCTACATATTTATGCAAATACAATAGAACTGAGGCATGAGAGCAAAGAAACTTGTCTTCTAATCTTTCCTGAAGCACAAAGCCAACTGGGTGATCTCGTCCAATTGCTTTCTCAGCCCTAGGAAGGATGCAGTGGCAAAACTCCTCTGATAAAACTGGCCAAGAAAACTGCAGGGATTATCCAGGCAATCATGAATCAAATTTGACTTCAGCACAAGGAAACCTACAACAACCATATTAAAAACTACTACTGCTATAATAATGATTATTGTCAAAATTAAACTTGCATAACAAGTATTGTAAGGAAAAACAGTCTTCAACCTTTGGTCCTTGGAATGTTGTTTGCTAAGCACTGAATAGAGTGGAATGGAACGGAATAGAATAGAATAGAATAGAATTCTTTGTTGGCCAAGTGTGATTGGATACACAAGGAATTTGTCTTTGGTGCAGATGCTCTCAGTGTACCTAAAAGAAAATATTATATTAAAATTATATTAAGAAATGCTGGCTACAAATAAATTTTGTTTTAGTTTTATTATGTTTATTGTGAGCCCTCCAGAATCAATTTGGAATCAGGTAGCACCTACCCCCCCCCCCCCCCTAAAGGCATATACAGTACTGTATAAGTCTTTTGGAACAGCAGTTAATATAATAAAAAATTATCCCAAAAGCACATTTTTCCAATTTGCAGCTGAACTTTCTTGGGTTTAGGGTTTTTGTTTGTTTGTTTGTTTTTGCTTTGAAAGCATTTCACTTCTCATTCAACAAGCTTCTTCAATTCATTCTTTTAGAAAAAGCACTTTTGGGACTACCACGATGGGGATCATTGAGATGTCCGCAGACAATTAAAGTTATCACTAACAAAATTAATGCTGCTGGTAGAATCTATTTTTCCTCTCCTAGTGAAGGCTCCCTTTACATCTTCCAATTCTGAATTGGAAAATTGTGAGATCTAGAATAGATTTGGGGTTCACTTTTGGGACCCAAGTGGAAGGTCTGAATAGTAATGCACCTGTGTGATAATATTTCAAACTTTTTTTTTTAAGTTTCCATCTTGATTTAATTCTATACAATCCTTCCCCCCCCCTTTTAACTGCAAAATCCAACAAATGTCCTAATTTGTGAAGATAACTGTTTCAATAGTACCATCTTTGGCCAAATATATTCTGTACATACCACTGAACTATTTCCAGCATATATAAGCATGTGCTGTATTTATAAAGACTGCAACAATCACATTTAAATGAAGTGCTCCAATTAACTGCAGAATTTGACTAAATTGGAAGGTAATTAATCTAATCATCTCATCACATAGAAAAATAATATCCAAAAGTTAGCAAATAATAAAATAGAAATTAGGTCATCTTTGCCATCTGAAGAAGCTGATATGAAGAATTTCACTCATAGCTGGTACTTGAACATTCTGATTCTGCTTTTTGTGTGATTAACACAAAAACGAGATTAACATTCACTGGTTTATTAATATAGTATATGTAGGTTGCTATTCTGGATCCCAAAAAATATTCAAATTAAAAAAAAACTTTGAAAGAAATGCATATGGCTCTAACATTAATTTTCAAAGACGTGACTACTTCCTCTCCAATTCACCCTTCAAGTACTTCTGTTTTGATACATATTTCAAACATGATTCTTTATACAATGAGCTTGACAGATTAATAGTCCACGTGATTTAGATTTCCTGCACCAGCTATATATTCAGTCTACAAATGGCCTCAGTGCCAAATAATATGAAGTAATTTTTTGTGCTTGAAAAAGTGAGACAATGTTTTTATTCTCACTACCAGTATCATCTAATTTTCCAAGGCGCATCATAGTAGAGCATGAATTAATAATATAAAGACCATCAATAATGAATAATATAAGTTGGGATTTTGTACGACTGCAAAGGACATGTTGCCAATTACTTGCACATTCTCTCAATCTGGGATTGCGTCACCACATTTCACCATCGCTATAATTCAGAGCAAGTTGCTACTTAAATGAGACAGAAGTGTTGCTTGTAGGCATTCTCTCAAAACAGATTCATTTTCTGATTGTTAAATGAATTTGAAAGGGCATCTAGAATTGTAGTCTAAAAATAGGTCAAATGATGCATGCATGAGTGTTTCAAGTTTGTACAGTCTGATTCAAAAGAGATTTCTAGCAACCGCAACCAGCCTCCACCTGTTCTCACGCAACGTGTATTTGAAGACTAATAATTTGCAGATGGAGGCAGCTAAAGTCCTCCATGACTAAATCATTGCAGGCTCTGGATGAGTGAACCCTGTTGTGTTTCACTGTTCTCACTTCAAAGAATAAAGAGGTATTCCCCTAGTTATAGAATAAATCAAATGTTAGTTTTAAAATGTTATTATTTTTAATGATGCACATCATAATGAGGGCAATCTAAGATGAGCACTAGTGATGGGCGAACTGAACCTGCACAATTCGGCTCCGTACCGAATTTTGCAATGTTCGGTATGCCGAACACGAACACGAAATTTTCCCAAACTTCGGGCAAAGTTCGGGGTCGTGGTTGGCGTTCGGAGCTTTGACGTCACCGGCAGGTTGCTAAGGATGCCAAGGTGATCACTTCCTGGATTCCATGGAATCCAGGAAGTGATCACCTTGGCATCCCTAGCAACCTGCCGGTGATGTCAAAGCTCCGCCCCCGGAATCTCTTCATGGGAGGGATTCTCCAGCTCCTTCAAAGGGAGTGCTTCACGTAAAAATAAACATTGTTATTTTTACAAAAAAGGACACCACAGTGGCACTGCAAGCAAAGGGCAGTCCTTTCACGTAAAAATTAACTTTTTTATTTTTACGTGAAAGGACCGCCCTTTGCTTGCAGCGCTGCTGCGGTGTTCTTTTTTATAAAAATAACTGTTTATTTTTACATGAAGACCTCCCTTTGAAAGAGCTGGGGAATCCCTCCCACAAAGAGATTCTGGGGGCGGAGCTTTGACGTCACCGGCAGGTTGCTAGGGACGCTCAGGTGATCACTTCCTGGATTCCATGGAATCCAGGAAGTGATCACCTTGGCATCCTTAGCAACCTGCCGGTGACGTCAAAGCTCCGCCCGCGGAATCTCTTCATGGGAGGGATTCCCCGTTCAGGTTCGAGTTCGGTTCAGATTCAGCCAAATTTTGCGTAAAATTCGGCCGAACTTGCCGAACCTGAACACCTTTGGGTTCGCCCACCACTAATGAGCACCACATAGTTATACTCAAAAGAGCATTCTGATTCTGCATTTGCTGTGTGCGTGGCATTTACATATATATTTTATTTATTTTTATTTATTCAGTTATTGGATTTCTATGCCGCCCCTCTCTGAAGATGAAAAACAGTAAATTACAATAAAATTAATCCAATTAAATAAAAACTGCATGGTTAACTAAAATTCCTAATTGTATTAAAAATCAATTCCAGGTATTCATACAGCAATCATACAATCATTTGTTGGCCAGGGCCTAAGATCTAATTGGCCCAAGCCTGATGACATAAATGAATCTTAAGACTTATGAAAGGTGAGGAGGGGGGGCAGTACAGATCTCTGGGGGGAGCTGATTCCAGAGGGCTGGAGCCCCTACAGAGAAGGCTCTTCCCCTAGGTCCCACCAAACAACATTGTCTAGTTGACGGTACCTGGAGAAGACCAACTCTGTGGGACCTAACCAATCGCTGGGATTCATGTGGTAGGAGGCAGTCCCACAAATAATCTGGTCTGATGCCACATAGGACACTTTGAATTGAGTCCATAAACCAATTGGCAACCAGTGCAGACTGCATTGATCGTATTTTGCCAACTTTTCTACAATTTTTGGTGTTTGAAATAC
This sequence comes from Erythrolamprus reginae, assembly GCF_031021105.1. Taxonomy (NCBI): domain Eukaryota; kingdom Metazoa; phylum Chordata; class Lepidosauria; order Squamata; family Dipsadidae; genus Erythrolamprus; species Erythrolamprus reginae. Next base: position 41,194,901 of record NC_091954.1, on the reverse strand, counting down.
TTTAAGACTGTTTGATAACAGGAGGTGATTTTACTACATCTAGAAATAAGGCTCCTGATTGGGCTTGCATGTCATATTTGTAAAGAAAGAGGCATTGATTGATTTTGGCACACATTTTTGAAGGTTTATGGTAAGACATAATTTGATTTGTAGACTATACGGCATACTTGGATTTCACAAGCAGAAATACTGCTTTGCATTTCAATATTTGCATATCCCTTGAGAATGAAAGTGATTCGCTGTTCCAATTTCAAAACAAGCCCAACTCAAGATATTTTGTTAACCCTAGGGAAATTTTTTTAAAAAAAAAACTTTCCCCATTTTTTCTTGATGCTTAACAACATGACACTGATACAGAAACATAATGATTTTCTTTCATTTTTAATATTTTAGTGCAGCTCCTACCGTGTCTGATTCTCTGCTGTATTAGAAGCCTAAGCACCGTTGGGTTCTAATGGAGGAAAATAAGGGACAAAAATCTTTTTCAAAATTTGTTTATTATTAGAGTTGAAAGGGGCCTTGCAGTTCAACAAGTCCAACCCCCTGCTTTTGAATAGAGAGGGGGAATCTTAAAAAGAAAAAAAACATTCAGGATGCTACAAGTAGTCCTCGAATTATGAGCACCCAAAGGACTAGAAAATTCATTGTTAAGTGGTATGCCATCACATGAGACCAGGTGACTGCACCCAATTTCATGGCCTTTTTGTTGCACTTGTTAATTAAATCACCCATGGTGGTTAAGTGAGAGCATGTACTTGCAAGGGGTGAGTACAAGTGCACTAGAGTGCCTTCCATCCCCTGTCCTATTGCTCTCCTATATCTCCTATACCTTTCTTCTATTCCTATATCTCTTCTATTCTTTCATTGATATGTTCTATTACTATATCTTCTTTTCTATTCTTTCTTAGATATATTTTACTATGAGTATCTCCTCTGTAACATCTCCATTAACTCTGCTTGTCATAAGCCAGCTGGAATGTTGCAAATGGAGATGAGGTGATCACAGAGATGCTACCAATAGTCATAAATGGAACAATCAGTGGTAAGTGTCTGTGGAGATTCTCAGTCATCTAGGTCATGGTTTTCCCAAAGGTTAAGAGGCAAGTTCAAGAGGTAACTGGACTTTCTGCTGTCAGCTTGGATGAGATGCAAAATGTCCAGTTGCCTCTTAAAAAGCATCATTGGGATGACCAATCATAAGTTACTTTTTTCAATACTGTAGTACTTTTGTTGCTGAATGAATGCTAGTTAAGTAAGGATTACCTGTGCTAATATTTGCTACTATGTAGTGCTGTGAGTGGTCCACATCCTGCTCAGCTGGTCATGGATTTTGAAGATTAAGAAATGGATGAGTACTAGCATCGCAGGCCAATGTTCTTGCCATCTGAGTCCAAGAGTGAGAGTGAAGGGGAGTTAGAGACTGAGGGACAACTAGAGTCTGTTGCACCCCCAGTTATGGTATTGAATGAGTCAGAGGATGATGGGGAATTAAAGGAACAAGACCTCCTATTAGATGCAAGGGTCAGGAGGACGTGGGCTAGGCAGGAATACCTGAAACGAAGGGGTTCTTGGCATTAATAGATCTATGGGACATTTGGCCATACCTTGCCAGTATATAAGGGAAAGGCTGGGGAAAAGGAGGCGTGGTGAACAATGTTTCTCTTCGTGGCAGTTGGTCAATCAAGGCCGTGAGATCTTTCTGCTTTCACAGACTTTTATTCATGCCAGTTTCATGTGCTGCTGAGTTCCATGGAACAGTAAGAATCACAGCATGTAAGGGTGAAAAGGCTTTGGGGCTCATCTAGTTCAACCTTTCACCCAGTGTTGGAATCCATTGCTACAACATCCCCAACAAATGCCATCCATACTTTGAATGGCCATATCCAACAGAATCCTACTGTCCAAAGAAATCTCTTTGTGGAACCATTTTTACCACTAGAAAACTTTTCTTGGGATCCAATTGAAACATGATTTCTTGCCATTTAGACCCATTCTTTCTTGTCCTATGCTCTGGAACAACTCAATACTTCTGTCCCCTCTACTTCAGGACAACCCTTCAGAATACTTGGAAGACAATCCACCTACAGTCTACACTTTTCTCCAGACTAAGGATACTGAAATCCTGCAACCATACCCTTACACATTTTCTTCCCCATTTTTCTTTTACTACCAATGTCCTTCATACAATGTGTCTATGGAGGTTCTCAGTCATCTAGATCATGGTTATCCCAAAGGTGCTTCTTCAAGAGGCAACTGGACTTTTTGGTTTTTCTTTGAAGATGTTATGCTAACCATCCAAGAAGATTCTTCAGCTCTGACCGGATGGTGGGGAATGGAAGGATTTATACTCCTTGCAGACAGTTGGTTATTTGCATTATTTTAGTGAGTCATAGAGGCCAAAAAATAGCTTGGAAAACTATTTGCAGAGAGGAACAATGAAAGAACCTGCAAGGTAAGATCTTTAGCATCTAGTTAGGGCTGGGGGGGGGAAGCTTTTAAAAAAGCTACATTTTCAGCCTCTTTTAAGGAGGAAAAAGGTGCATCTTATACTCTGAAAAATAAGGTAATTATTTATGCTATATACAATCCGAAAGAATATCTTTGTTGCTTCCCTTATTGGATTCCTACATTCAGATTCATTTCTTAAATCAGAAAATGAATCTAAACATCTCACAGTGTTCTTAATGCCTTGTAGTTTCTTTCCTGCTTCAATTTCTTATCAATGCTGGAGAAGATTTCCCTCCTTTGCTTCCCCAATAGCAGCATGAACTTAGCAGAGATTTGGATCTGTTACCTCTCATTAATAGAATTGCATATACAATAGCTAACTTTGAAGCCAGGCATCAAAGTAGAATATTGGAAAAGCAATACATTATTTACCTTGGGTACTGCAGCTTTTCAGCAGGAAAGAAGAAAGCATTCACAAAATTAATGTGCTTTTCCACTACTTGACTTAGTCTTTGTTGTAATATAAATTTTATTGATCCAGTTTTAGTAACTAAGATAAGAATATAAAGGTTTTGGAATCCTTGCCAAGATTGTTCTCACCAAACAGGGCTTGTGCTTTTGTCTTTGAAACCACCTAACAGAGCTCTTCGGTTTTTTAGCTTTTGCCCTCATTGACAACCATATCTTTATTTTCTGATTTGCACCTGCCTCCCACTTCACAAAGGGATCCCCTGTAATCTTCAGCAGCCATTGTTAGCCCAGCCAATTTTCCAAACAGCCAGCTTCACTGACTGCTAAACATGCCTCCTTCTCTTTCACCTGCAACTGTGTCACAAATAGAATTAAAATAAACCATTTTTAACTTTTGAACATGAGTGCAGTGGCTAAACTGCAGCACTGCAGGCTTCTTTAGCTAACCGCTAGCTGTAGTTCAGCAGTTCAAATCAACACAGATTGTGGAAACCTTTGCGTCTCATTTGGAAACTAAGGACCCAGAGTATGGGGGAAGAATGGAGAGGCACCCACTGCAAAATGCTTGAGAGCCAGTGTAATGTTTCCACAGTCTGTGTTGATTTGGGGAGCCATGTCATCTGCTAGTATTTGTCCACTGTGCTTCATTAAGTCCAGAGTCAATGCAACCATCTACCGGGAGATTTTGGAGCGCTCCATGCTTCCATCCACATATGAGCTTTATGGGGATGGTGACTTAAATTTTACAGCAGGACTTGGCACTTGCACACATTGCCAAAAGCACCAAAATCTGCTTCAATGACTGTGGGATTACTGCCTTTAATTGGCCAGCAAACTTACCTGACCTGAACCCCATAGAGAATCTATGGGCCATTGCCAAGAGAAAGATGAGAGAGATGACACGGAACAATGCAGAAGGGCTGAAGGACACTATTGAAGCATCCTGGTCTTCCATAACACCTCAGCAGGCTAATAATGTCCATGCCACACCGCATTGAGACAGTAATTGCTGCAAAAGGGGCCCAAACAAAGAACTGAGTACATATGCATGCTTATACTTTCAAGAAGTCTGATATTGTTCTATGTACAATCCTTGTTTTATTGATCACATGTAATATTCTAATTTTCTGAGATGGAAGATTTGGGGTTTTCATGAGCTGTACCCCATAATCATCACAAGGATGATAAATCACAGCTTGAATTATCTTGCCTTGCATGTTATGAATATCTCACATATATTAAGTTCCACCTTTTAAGTTACATTACTGAAATAAATGAACGTTTGTACAATATTCTAATTTTTTGAGTTTCACTTGTATCATCATGAGGATAGCAGGATGATGATAGTAATGGAGAAAAATCATCTCAAAAGCTACCAGTCCCAGAGTTCCTTGTGTCTAGGCAAGAGGAGCAGGGATAGTTGTTATAGAACAAAACATTATAAAGATGTAACAGTGAGAAAACACGCGGGTGGTGAGGTTTAAGCTCCACAATATATTGGGCTGGTATTTTTCAGCTTTGGCAACTTTCAGATGTTTGGGCTTTAAATCCCAGCATTTCCCAGCCAGCCATAACAAAGGAGGGCAAATGACAAATAGGTAATCAATGATGTAATGATGCAACTCTGCCCCATTTATATTCAGTGGATAAGAGGGTAGTCCAGATCTCAAAGTAATCTATTTTGAAAGCCCCTTTCCAAAATCAGGTTTAATGCCTGAAGAGAACATTTGTGACAATTGGACAGTATTAATTAGAGAACCTATACTGGCAACAAATGTTAAGGATTTCTTGCATTTATATCTATGCCCCTTTCATATTCATGATTCTGGGCAGCTCTGGAAATCCTGGGAATTGAAGTCCATAGGTCTTAAATTTGCCAGGGTTGGACATCCCACCGTAGAAGGTTCCTAAATACACAACCTTTGTGAGTTTTCACACAGGCTTCTATGAAGAATGCATATAAGGGAGATTAAAATACATTTGCATGAATTTGCCATACTCAGCCCATCTGGTACAACCTCACACAACAAGTGGACTACACCAGTTTAACTCCTGGAGACTAAATGGGCAGAAGGAGCATAGACTAAGTAGGTGATACAAGATATAATTTATCACTAGGCATATAAATGTAATAGAACATGTGAATGACAATTGGGGGCAAGAGCTATTGATGGAATTGTTGGGGAACATAAAAGACACTTCTGGGATTACCTTTTCATGAAAAATGTTGTAAATTCTGAAATCATTTCCCCCACCCACCATAGCAAGTCAGAAGGAAGCAAATAAAAAGTGCTTTCTCTGGTGACCCAGTTTGTTTGTTTGTTTGTTTGTTTGTTTGTTGATTAATTGATTGGTTTGATTTGTATGCTGCCCCTCTCCACAGATTCGGTGCAGCTCACAACAATAATAAAACAGTGTACAATAAACAAATCTAATATTTAAAAAGTATCTAAAAAACCATTAATTTTAAAACCATTCAATGCAAGCACACCATACATAAAACTATATAAGCCTGGGGGAAATGTCTCAATTTCCCCATGCTTGACGGCAGAGGTGAGTTTTAAAAAGTTTGCAAAAGGCAAGGAGGGTGGGGGCAATCCTAATCTCAAAATGTCTGTTTGATGTCTCCTTGTCCTCATAAACAGCAACATTAATTATGATTGTGATTTTGTATCAATATTTTTATTTTAAAATTTTCTTGGGCCTGCACAGATACCCAATCTTATTAAACCAGGTGGGTGGTTTTTAATATTTAAATTCTTGATCTGGGACTATGGAATCTGAAAGCCAGCATGCCCTACTGATCTGAAAAACTTCATTCAGATGGCTTGCTTGTCTTCTAAGGTTAACTTTAAAATCTTGATATTATTATACTAGTCAAACTCTGGAACTGACTTTGTAAAATAATTATGTTTTCCTAATGCCTTTATTGAGAACGTTTAGATATTAGACTGAGTCCATCATGTTCACTTTGGCTTTTAACTTTAACTTTATCAGGTCTTATGTTTAAAAGGTTGGGTTTTTCAACAACACAAAACCAGTGTGCTATTCTTCTTCTCTTGGCTTTTTGTTAGTTGCCACCAGGGGTGGGTTCCAGAACTGGGTTCCTAATCAGTACAAGCCACACTGCGCAGGAAAATGGCGATGCCAGCGCAGCTCTGGGTGACCGGGGGGCAGGCACATGTGTCCTGGCGAGATTTTGCTTGTGCGCATGCACAGGAAGCAAAAACCTGTGAGAGGACACCAACGTGCATGAGATTTTTGTGATTTTTTTGCTTCCGCGCATGCACAGAAGCAAAATCTCGCTGGGACATGCACACCCGCAGTCACGCTAGTCACCCAGAGCTTCATGAGCATCACACCGGTAGAGGCAGGAATGGCAAGTCCCACCAGGTGGGTTCCACTCAGTTCTGACTGATTCGCCCAAACTGGTATCGACCTGCTGGTGACATCAGGATGACATAATCGACCCTGTTTGGTTGGTGCCAGTGTGTGGGCACCGCCCTCTTTTTTTAATTTTTATTTTCTTCTGAGCATGCGCAGAAGCTGTGTTCCAGCACTGTGCATGCGGTCGCCACCTTCTTTTCAGCTTTGGGGTTTTTTTGGGGGGTGGGTGTTATTTTTCATTACTGTGCGTGCACATGTGCCCAGGCAGTGCACCTATGCGGCGCACCCACGTGACACAGGAGAGAGTGAACAGGCAGCAAGATAAGGTGGGACCCATCCCTGGCCATCACTGCTTCTTTTATTATGCTATGGTCTTAGATTTTAATTTTGTTGGCTTTTGTGAGAAGCCTTGAGATAGTACTAAAACGATGAGATATAACACTCTAAAAATGTCATCCATGGTTGAGAACTTTCCTTGCAACGCATCCTAATACCTCAACGATACTGTAGCTCTCAAATGAAATAATGTTAGCAACTGCAATGCTCTAGATCAGTGTTGGTGAACCTTTTTTTCCTCAGATGCCGAAAGAGTGTGTGCACACACTATCACACGTGTGCAAATGCCCACACCCATAATTCAATGCCTGGGGAGGGCGAAAACAGCTCCCCCACTCTAGAGGCTGGAAATGGCCTGTTTCTCAGCTTCTGGTGGGCCTAGTTTCTCCCTTCCTGTTCTGCCGGCGTGGGCCAACCGTCCTTAATTACAGGTTAATTAGTCCAAACAGACACACACACAAGATAGAAGGCAAATAAATGTTCTTTATCAACAGAAGAGAAGAAAAAACTCTCTTTTAAACTTGAAAGGGATTTCTTGTAAAAACAAGGCACAGTTGAAATACAATACAAGAACAAAGTCCAATTATTAACTCAGTAACTGTGAAATTGGGTCACAGATACTGTTGTCCAAACAGTGATAAACAGTCACAATGAAGTATAATCCAAAGTCCAGGAATCCAAACACAGTCTTGAATACAATCAGGAAACAACAATTCACCTTGACGAACTATGATCAGATAATCTTCCACAACGGCCAAGCAAGCACGCTGCTATTTTTATCAGCAGCTCTAATTACTGGAGCCCCACCCAAACACAGGTGGCCTCTCTTATCTCTTGTAATAATTCTTAAGTTGTTCTCTCCTATGCATACCTCTGCGCATGCGTGGGTCTGTCATACATTCCTGATCTGAATCCAGTGAAAATAAAGATGATTGATCTCCTCCTGAGTTGTCTGCCAAACCCCCCTCTTCCATGTCACCCACACTTCCTTCGTCAGAGGATAATTCGCTGGCAGACTCTGTTGGGAGCAAAACAGGCCTGTGGCATGTGGATGTTTCCCCCACATCCACCTCCACATTCCTTGGGGCAGAGCTGGGGCAGAGCCAACCACAACACTTCCCAGGTTCCAAAGGCTTTCCTGGAGCTTGGGGAGGGTAAAAATGCCCTCCCCCATCCCCCTGGAGGCTCTTTGGAAGCCAAAACCGCCCTCCCAGAGCCTCTGTGAGAGCCCAAAATCAGCTGGCTGGCACAGACATGTATGCTGGAGCTGTGCTAGGTCAACGGTTCATGTGCCAACAGATATGGCTTCGAGTGCCACCCATCACTGCTCTGGATTGAAAGCTACATTTCTTTATCTTATTTATGGCAATGTGTTCCTCCTAAAGCTCAAAATCTAGTGGCAATACTGACCCAAGAATACACAGCAGCCCGCATGGTATTAAGTTAAAAACCAGGTGGCCCTATTAACAGCAGGTACATTTCAACTGACTTTGTTACATACTGGCTATTTGCGCCCTACTTTCTCTTCCATATTAGAAAATGTGGTTTCATTTCATTTTAAGTTGCTGAATTTAACGAGCCCAATTGCTGATAAAAGAACAGCAGAAATCTACAGGAGACAAATTATCAATTATGCCTTTCAAACATGTTCCATCTTTCATTTCAAACTCTATACCAAACATGGCATCTAGCCCCCTCTAGTGGAAAAAGAGTACAATTGTTAGCAGATTGAAACCCTGCTTGTTTTTACATGCAATGCAGGTTACCTCCTGGTTCCCTTAGTGAATGTTCGAAGTTACACAATAAACACCCCATAGTGTTTATGAAGTTCCAAAACTATGAATCTTGCAGCATCATGGCTGTTGTTCACCCTTATAAACAACTGCAGAGGCTCTGCAACATTTGTCCTAAATATTGCCAGCAGAAATGAACCTTCTGAGGGACAGCTCCATCCCTCTGATACTCCATTTGGGCATCCAGAGGCTTCGCCCGGTATGTTGTCAAGCAAAATGGATCATATTCGCCCCTCAGAAGCTCCATTTCAGCCAGCAACCTGCTGGGTGAGGCTTGTGGAGGCCCAAACCAAGTGTTGGAGGGCTGCACACATCTGAAAGGCTGGACAGGATATTGCTTGCTAGATCGTCACAAGGAAGGTGTCCTAGCATGACAGGTTCGGTGGGAGGGGAAGCATGAGGTATGTCAGTGGGTCGGGGAGGACTTGGGTAGTTTTAGGCAGGTGGCCTGTTCCATCAGTAGACACCCCCCCATGGCTTCCCCACCCTGAAATAACTCAGGTGCACTTAATGGGCCTTGCATTCGATTACCAACTGCATGGGCGAAAGGAGGGAGTGATCCTGTTCAAGGTATGAGGATCATTCCCACGAATCCTCACGTTACAAATAGAATGAGCAGGCTCTATTACATTTGTAACTTGAGGACTACCTAGACAGTACAAGGGGCCTTTGGAATTCTTTACATCGCTACAGGCCTTGGGAATTTTCCAATTATTCAGTAGGATTACCATTTAATAGATATGTTAATGTTGCTCTTACTCTATTTTATCCTGTAATTCTCATTTGAGTAGGAAAATGAGGCCCATTGTTTCTTTGGTCCCAACCATTTTTTTCTCTCACAGTACAAATGCAATGACTTTTTCATACCTCATTACATGAATATACAGTTTTCACTGAAATTTCCCCATAGTAAATAATGCTCCTTAGCAATACAATTTTCAGAAAGACATGAACCTTGATAAGAGAAATTTTACCAATTGTAGCTATGCTAAGGTAAAAAAAAAAGAACAGTCTTTTTACATGTGCCAACATTCTATAATATCTCAACATTATCTTGGTAGACTTGGACAGTTAAAATATTTTTTTGTGTGGAAAGTATTTCTATGGTAGGAAATCACTAATAGCAGGCTAAGGTTGTACTAGAGGAGAAGTCTAATCAAAGATCAATAAGCTGTAGGTCTTCAAATATTGCTCAACTACAGGATCCATCATCCTTAGCAGTGCATATAATAAAGACAGGACTGTTACACCAAAAATATATATTTTTCCTTCCATGACTATTCAGTGAAAAAAGCAAGCACATTATGTAGGAATGAAATGTATACATGCAGCCATAGAAACAATTTGGCTGATAGCATATCATTTGTGCTCAATTTAAGTATTTATTCTAGAATTGTGGCTTAGAAACCATAGATCTCAGATTATTTCCCACAAATTTCATATACTGAAGTGAAATAAAAATACATATTTTATTATATGTAAAGTGTAAGACACATGCTTTAAAATTAAGTAGATTGTCAAAAGCATGTGCCTTAAACCTTTTGTCAATGTGTCTGTGCTTAATAAACAGAAGCAGTACAATCCTAGAAAAGTAAATATGAAGGGGAAGAAATATTCTGTGCATAACTAAAATGCCCCAGGATTAGTCCAGATATCACCTAAGCCAGTGTTTTTCAACCAGTGTGCCGTGGCACACTAGTGTGCCGCGAGACATGGTCAGGTGTGCCGCGAAGCTCAGAGAGAGAAAGAAAACAAGAGAGAGAGAAAGAAAGAGAGAGAAACAGAGAAAGAAAGAGCAAGAGAGAGAGAAAGCAAGCAAGAGAGAGAGAGAGAAAGAAAACAAGAGAAAGCAAGCAAGAGAAAGAAAGCAAGAGAGAGAGAAAGAGAACAAGAGAGAAAGAAAGCAAGAGAGAGAGAAAGAGAGAGAAAGTAAGAGAGGGAGGGAAGGTGGGAGAGAGAAAGACATAGAGGGAAGTAGGGAGGGAGAGAGAAAGAGAGCAAAAAAGAGGAAAGAAGAGAGAAAGAAAGAGGGATGGAGAGAGAAAAAAAGAGGGAGAGAAAGAGGGAGAGAGAAATAGAGCGAAAGGGAGAATTTTTTTGTCCAAACTTTTTTTAGTTCCCCCCCCCCTCCCTCAATGTGCCCCATGGTTTTGTAAATGTAAAAAATGTGCCGCGGCTCAAAAAAGGTTGAAAATCACTGACCTAAGCCACTGTTTTTCAGTTTTGGCCACTTGAAAAAGGTGTGGACCGCAACTCTCAACTTACACAAATCAGTATGCTGACCAGGGAATTCTGGAAGTTGAAGTTCCCACACCTTCAAACTATCAAGACTGAGAAATATTGAGCTAAGCTGAAGGAAGCAGAATTCAGTCTGAACAAGCTGAATACACCCTTCTGGATAAGATTTCTTCATTCCAATAAATATCAAGGTATGAAGGCTACAATTCCTAACACATCCTTCCAGTATGATCAATGGCCATGTTGGCCACAAAAGTTGAAGGTTGATTTCCAATACATGTATTGAGTTTTAGGTTAGAAAACCCAGCCTATAGTTTAGAACAGGGGTGCCAAACTCACATCGTCATGGCAGCATTACGTGACATATCAGAACTTTTTCTCCTTCGCTAAACTGGGTGTGGGCATGGCAGTGTGCGATGCACCTGAGTTTGACAGCCCTGGTGTAGAAGGATATAGCTACATTCACTATCACTACCTACTTCTTTCCTTGACACTGCAGCAGTGATCGCACCGAGTTAAGTAACACAGGTTCTGTGGAGAATTAGCTTCTCACATGGTTGTAAGTACCTTCAAATATGCTTTTAAGCAGGTGCCAGGAGACTTGTGATTATCTGCATCCACCTACAAGCCTATCATTCCTGAAGGTAGTTCAGAAGCATGTTCATTTCTTTCCTGTGGGAAAAGAAAGGATAGAATCCCTGGGTTGACTAAGGTTGCAGAGAATAGTCCACAGGAGAAAGTGAATGTAGTTAAGCAAGGCCTCTTCACATCTGCAGTGAAAAGAAAATGATAGAAGATAAAGAGTATAGGAGGTGACTCCACAGCTGGACATCTTTTACTGATTACCTGAAACAGAAATGGCAAAGGAAGTGCTGTGTCTCTTAGTAGGTTTTTTTCATGGCACAGGCTATCTGCACGTCTGTCCATTCCCCATTCTTCCTATCCACCCCACTGGATCAAGTAGGGAGGCATGATCTGGGTCCCTTTACTCAAGCATTAGTTAGACTCTAGACCAGTGATGTCGAACCTATGACACGGATGCCACAGGTGGCACGCGGAGCCATATCTGCTGGCACGTGAGCTGTTGCCCTAGCTTAGTTCCAATGTGCATGTGTGTGCCGGCCAGCTGATTTTTGGCTCGCACAGAGGCTCTGGGAGGGCGTTTTTGGCTTCCAGAGGGTCTCTGGGGGAATGAGGGAGAGTGTTTTTACCTTCCCTTGGCTCCAGGGAAGCCTTTGGAACTTGGAAAGGGCAAAATATGAGCCTACTGGTAAGTTGGTAAACAGGCCTTTTCCAGCCTCCAGAGGGCCTCCAGAGGGCAGGGGAAGCTGTTTTTGCCCTCCCAGGCATTGAATTATGGGTGTGGGCACTTGCGCATGCACAATAGCACACGCCAATGCTCTTTTGGCACCTGAGGGAAAAAAGATTCGCCATCACTGCTCTAGACTCTGTCCATGCCTGTTGTGAAATGATCAGTCAAGTAAGTAAGAAGTAAGTAAGTAAGTAAGTAAGTAAGTAAGTACGGTAAGTAAGTAAGTAAGTAAGTAAGTAAGTAAGTAAGTAAGTAAGTAAGTAAGTAAGTAAGTAAGTAAGTAAGTAAGTGTTATGTCTGCATGGTTTCTGAAGACAAAGAGAGAGACAGAAAGAAAGAGAAAAATAAGAAAAAGAAAGCTTTGAGTATAATTCAGCCAAATTTAGCCATTGTTCAGCCTTATTGGTCTCCTTAAACAGAAGCACAACTCCCCATAACAAATCAACACAACAAACTTTGCTGGCTCTGCATTTTATTAAATCATGAATGTAAATCTTTTATTTTGTGTCTTTAAAAAAAACAATGGACTTCCTATGAATTCATTAGCCAATAACCACACTTACTGGCTTATATCAATGCAAACATTGTAACAAGAAAGCAGTTTCTCCTTAGATTCACATAGAACATTCAACACAAGGCTAATTAGACTAAACACTTTCTAAACAAACCAGTTAGAGGCAAGTACTCGTTTTAAAAATGCAACATTTTAAGTCTATGATTGATTACTAGAACATGCACATGTCACCCACACTTAGTTCTTGAATTCAATTTGGAGTTTTAACTCTGTAGAATCTATTGTGCTATGATGCCACTGAACCGGGATCAGTTGGCGAACCATATTGGCACTTTAGTTTTCTTGAGGCATTAGGAAAATCAGTATGTTGGATGGTCTGAAAAAAGACTGGATCCAGGCTTGTCTGGACATGGTTATAATCCTGTATGAAATTATGATCCTTAGTGTTAGGATTCCGTATCCCATGGGGACAATAACTACATTGGGCTGAATGTGGTTCTGTACTCACTACTAGACCTTACTCATGAGTCGTGGTGTTCTTTTTCCTGACATTTAAAAGGCTTTTTGACTTTGAACATTCCAGTTGGCATGCTTGCATGTCTGCTTGTAACATCAGAAGTTGTGACACTATGATAAAACAGCTGGTGGAATAGCATAATCTAAACATCTTTGAGAGTTTCTCCCTTTGAAATCAAGTGAAGTTTTAATCATGGTACTAACACAATAACATTTACCATTCAACTGTAAATTGGATGTGCCATTTACCTGGCTATAATCTACAAATAGTGGCACTGAGAATAAAGCTTTGGTTTCTTTGTATATCTACACAAGCAAACTTGATTTTTCTTTCCTTTCTTACGAAATATCGGTTGTGGACAATTTTTGTTTCTTACTAATTTCCACATAAAACTGTGGAAAATGAAGCATGTGTTCACTGTAGTCCATATAAAAGGGTTTACACCTCTGTTGTGTTATTTGTTGAATTGACTGGATAATGAGTTGGTCAGAATTCCATCTTAAAGGTAGATAATTTCTTTTTTAAAAAAACCTTGTTTCACAGAAAATTGTAGCTTCAGAAGTAAGGCTGTAAGGATTTCTGTTTCCAAAAAACTCCAGTCCAATGCTAGCAAATTGGTTTCAATAAGACAAGGCAGGTGGGTGGGAAATGTATCGACATTAAAAGCATGCAAAGTTCACTTTCTTTCAAGAAAACACAACTGAGATACGAACAGGACAATCTCTTCGAGGCTTGAACAAAACTGGAGTTAAAAGAGTTACAAGATTTATGTACAACATATACCCTAATATCAAGGATTCTTAGAGTTTTAAGAATAAAGCCACAATATTGTAAGAAAAAGCCTCAAGGCAACCCTACTATTTTTATCTGGGGTAAATCCACTATATTGAGGGGATGTTATTCCCGATAAATATGTGTAAGAGAGTTGCCTTGGTGTAAGAAAGAGGGAGAAGTGACTTTTGAAACAATGAAAAAGGCAGTATTATCCACAGCTGGAACCAGCATCAAAATTTTCCAGTTTTTGTAAGAAGTTAAGACGGATGCCAATGATTGATATATTTAAATTACCCTTTGAACAGCATAAAGAATGTTACTTCCTCCATCATTAGGGCATCTCACTCAAACCATGCTAACATCCTGCTCCTTTACAGGAGTGAAGGAAATGCTAACCTCAGTTCAGGGTGCTTATAAAATGGAGTGGAGGTACTCAGGGAAGGATCAGAGGGAGGAAGAGGACGTGGAAAGGAAGGCGAGAGAGGGAGAAAGAAGGTAGAGGGAAAACAGACGGGAGAAAAAAGTACAAAAGGTGCAAATTTGGGATATTTCTTTATGACATTTTGGATAGAAATGTATAATTATGCATGTTTTGGTATTATGATACAGGTGTGGATGTTTATGTAAACAGGGTGGAAAAAAATTATTTTAGAAAATGACGCCCCTTGTGAAAAGATGCAGCGTTTTGACAAAAGCAACATTACCTTGCACTACACAGTTTTTAAAAACTAGCTGTGAAATTCAGGGCAGTTGGCCCAAGATGGCTGGATTCCAAAGCACTTGTTAAATCAGAGATTAAACTTATTAAAAACCACATGAAGCCAAGGGCATCACTTGATCCCAGGCCCAGCGGGTAACTCTGTAACTGCTGTGCTCTGTAAGAATCCTCAAATGCTCTGAAAATATCAAGGGGCAATTTTGCACGCTCCGGCTCTAAGGACAATAGTGATGGAGCATTTTCGATTGCCTTGGCAATCTTTTCTACCCCTCCCACCTTGCCCGCTTTCATCCTGCGTGTTCTCGGGATATATGTTACATTCTTGTCCCTGAAAGATGCTTCAGATTGCAACCTGTCACCAATCAAAAGAAACAGACAAAGAAAGAAATGGAACAATTGTGTTGAGGTGTTGCATAGTAGCAAAGTCTCTGGTAACAGGAGATTTTTGTTTCAATCCATGAGTTCTGTGAGAACTATTTGCTTTTTCTGTGACTCTACAGTGTTGGTTTGTGTGACTCTTCTTTTTTTTTCCCCCATCCAAAAGTACCTGCTGTACTGTCATCTGCAACCTGAGAATGTTTTATTTAAGAGGCACACCAGCTTCTGACCCCTTTGCCCCATCGTCCTAGCTGCTTCCTGTAGAAGAACATACTGAGCTACACATGTTGATGTTGGAATGTTCAGATTCTGTTTCAGTCTCTGTTTCATCGGTGGTTTCAGGAGGAGAAAGGGATTCATTCATCTGATCCTGGCTCTTCTTCAACCTATACAGAAGGTAAAGTTAGTTATGTACATAGCAAAGTAAGTAACCATAAAAGAATTGTGTCACTTCCATTCTCTTGAGTTTACTCTCTGCCAGTGGCTGGAGCCGATGGATGGGAGCTCAAATTTTCAAAGGAAAGGTGAGTGTTGGAATTTGTTGTCAGTGAACCAAATAGCATCTGAGAAATAAATCACGTTCCACTCTTGTGCTCTCAAACAAAGTTCAATTTATTAGCAAAGCCATGTTGGATTTGTAACTGTCATTCCAACACTAAATTCTCTTCAGTTCCCCATCCAGGTTAAGGTTCATCTCACATCCCCACACCCACAAGTGCAATCATATGGACCAATCCAGTGCAGGGATTCACTAGCTTCCTCATTTGTTCAGTTGACCTTGGACTCTATGTAAAGGAATGTATGGTGGTTATCAACTTCTCTCTCTTTCGCCCCTCCCGTTTCCCTATCACTGTGCTAACTGTGGCAGGCCAAAGCCTCTAATGTCACATAATGGCTTTGGGCATAACACATTGTTCTGAGATGAAATATTTGATGGAGATTAGGGTTAAGATAGGCTTGTAGAACTGTGTCACTTTCATACTCCCTGGATGCATATCCTTCCTTTCAAAGGTTCCCTAGAGGACAATATTTCCCATATTTACTTGCCTGGGTAGTCCTAAAGCTATTCTGAGCAGTCTCATCAAATGCAATAGGTCAAGTGAATGTTAAAAGCAGGAGCATCTATATAATAGCATTCCTGCTACTGTACAAAAACACTTAAATTTATCTGGTGTCATCTTTATTATTCTTTTGTTGTCAGCTAATACTTTTATGTTATCTATTAATTACATAGAGCCGGGGTGGCGCAGCAGGTAGAGTGCTGTACTGCAGGCCACTGAAGCTGACTGTAGATCTGAAGGTCAGCGGTTCAAATCCCATCACCGGCTCAAGGTTGACTCAGCCTTCCATCCTTACGAGGTGGGGACCCGGATTGTGGGGGCAATATGCTGGCTCTGTTAAAAAGTGCTATTGCTAACATGTTGTAAGCCGCCCTGAGTCTAAGGAGAAGGGCAGCATAAAAATTGAATAAATAAATATATTATATATAGTATATGCAGTGTTTTTCAACTTTGGCAGCTTGAAGTCCACATATCTTCCTTTAAAAAAAAAAATTAAATATATACAAAAAAAGGAAACAAATGATGCGCAATATAAAAATAATATAAATTGTACTGAAAAAAAGAATAAAATTAATGAAAAAATTAAAGAAAAGATTAAAGAGGGAAAAAATATTTTGTCAGCTATGTAGATGACATTTTGCTTGTAAACGACCTTTATTTTCAGTTGTGAGGTAGCTGCAAGTTTCCCTTCTGTTTTGTAGTAATATTGCTAACTGAATTTGGTATGTGCGTATGATTTTTAAATGTTAATTATGTTTTATTTAGGTTTTATTTAGGTAGTCAAAATTTTGGGGTTTGGGTTATAAATTTTAGTAAGTGTCTTTAGCATGTCTCGATCGATGTCTTTTGCTATTCATGAGTTGTTTTCATTTCATCTCCTGTGTTGGGGTTTGGTGAAATTGTTGTTTAGTTTTCTTCTTTTTTAATGATACTTAAATATTTTTGTGTGTGATAACCAATAATATCATTTCTCCCAGGCTTTGTAGAAATCAGATTCATCCCTATTTTGAATTTCCATTGTCAATTTTGACATTTCTGTGCATTCCATAATTTTTAATTAGAAGATTTAAAGTAGTTGGGGTTCTTTCTTGTTTCCAAAATTGAGCATATAAAATTCTTGCAGCCATTAAAATGTGAATAATAATGTACTGGTCTTCTTTTTTAATGTTTTGTCTAACAATTCCTAAGAGGAATAACTCTTAGGTCTAAAGTGAATTGTCTGGGAAATAATTTGTTCTAAGATCATTTAAATTTTTTGCCAGAAGTCCACATATCTTCAAGCTGCCAAGGTGTGAAATGTATCAGATTATAACCTACAATCTCTATCACTTGATGATCAGAAGGCGCTCTCCAACTTTAGATATACAGTAGATTTTTGGTGAGACGTAAAATAACTGAAAATAGGAGAATTTCTGTTTCTCCAAAAATTATAATCATAATTATCCAGTCAACCCATCCATCTTTCCACCCTTTTAAAAATGAATTTCAGACTCACTTTTCTCTGTTGAAAATGACAAAATCTTGCTGAATGGCTTCAAGGCACTCTTGCAAGAAATCATTTTCCTATATTAAAAAAAAACACATTACATTATACTTTCTTGTCTAAATTGTCTTGAATTAAAAACAGAAAATAAATAACATCCATCTTTATGTCACTCAGATTTGTGACACAGTATGCTTTTCTTTTCCCCCCATTAGTTATTCAGGAACCTTATTTTGCTTAATAAAATAGTCTGATATGATATAATCATTAACATGTCAGGCAATAAATTAGGAGACAAATCAAAATCCATGTTCAGTCATAGCTCATTAGATAGAAGTAAACCAATAGCCATCTATCCACCTACCCCTTTTGTCAGGTGTAAGCAACCAAAACCCTGAGATTTTGTCAAACAGATTTCTTTATTGTTGATCTCGTTTTTAAAAAATCCCACCAAACTGTCTGCTTTCCCTTTAAAAAAAAACACACCAGCAGATACAGACCTAAAGGGTTGACCTCAAATGCTTCCTCCCCCAAATGGACTAGAATGTCTTTTGACACACACACACACACAAAAAAAAAATTGGGGCCTCCAATAAGAGATGATCAGGCTAAAGTTAGAGTGTCCATAAAAGATTTAGGTCCAACACACCTTGACTTACATTGATTCTTGTCTACCACCAATTTTCCTTGACTGTTAGTACTTCAGATTCTTGTAGAGCGCATTAGCATGCAATAAACCTATTTGAATTATCCTGATTTTTTAATTTCCTGCATTTGACACATTCCCTCCTTCAGCCGATGGTTTCTATGATTTTTACTCTGGACTTCATGGATCTACAGTAGAATAAGGCCAATTCAAATATAATAATGTGCAAACTTTACATGTCACACATTAAGAAGAGAGAGATACAGATGACCAACAGAGAGGTGACATCCTAGGCACCACCTCCTTCAAAAGGTGTAAACTTTTGTTGTAAACTCAAACATTGAGAGGATGCTTCATGTACTCTTTACATGGCTTTCTATATGGGAGCTTTTGAAGAGTGCTCAGAAATTCAAATCGTCCAAAATGTAGCTGCACGAGCGGTTATGGGTCTTCCAAGGCATGCCCTTATTTCGTCATCACTCCGCAGACTGTATTGGCTGCCAATCGGTTTCCGGACACAATTCAAAGTGTTGGTTATGATTTATAAAGCCATACATGGCATAGGACCAGACTATCTCCGAGACCGCCTTTTGCCACACAAATCCCAGCGTCCGGTGAGGTCCCACAAAGTTGGCCTCCTTAGGGCCCCATCGACCAAACAATGTCAGCTGACGAGGCCTAGGAGAAGAGCCTTCTCTGTGGGGGCCCTGGCCCTCTAGAATCATCTCCCCCAGGAGATTTGCACTGTTGCCACTCTCCTTGCCTTCCGAAAGAGTTTAAAAACACATCTTTGCTGCCAGGCCTGGGGACATTAGTCCTTCCCCCCGACCAACGAATGTCGTTAGTGTGAGTATTGAATGAATGCAAATGAATGTTTTAAAGTAGAATGTTTAAGAATCTTTTTAATATATTAATTGGATAAATTGTATTGTTATGTTTCTGGTATATGCTGTGAGCCATCCCGTGTCTGTGGAGAGGCATGGCATACAAGTACAATAAATAAATAAATAATAAATAAATAAATGTACTCCACTTCAAGAGATGGAGGAGAGAAACTAAAAACGAGAGTAAGACAAGGAGAGTAAGACAAGGCAATTCAGATCGACTCTACAAAACATGTTTCTGAACCTGAAGAAATAGAACTGTAATGTCATTCTACACTGCCGAACGCCTCAGCTAGTGGCCTATTGCGACAGAAGATGGCATAATCTGATAGAATCTAGGGGTAAGGACTTGCCCCAGCTGGTCCCTCAAGAAAGCAAGACTCTTGAATCCATTAAGTTGAACCAAAAGAACTTTTACTGAGAGAAAGTGATTGCAAGAAAGCAAGGGGGAATCTGAAATTGTATTTCATTTCTTCAAGCCCAACCCCCCTGACCAGTCCACTAGCAGCCAATGTGATGTTGCAATGTAGTTATGAGAACACTAGATGAGAATACAAGGCAGATAACAATTCACTCTCAGGGCATGACGGCCTTGAAACCAGGCTGGAACCGGCTGGGAGGGAGTCTGCTCGTCTCCAAAGATGATTCCCCCTCCCTAATTCCCAAGCAGGTACAGCAAAACCAAAAGCATGTGAAAATGCCAGCAAGCCTTCCCCACCTCCAAAAGAATGGCAGGTCACCATGATGGGCCTGACACCAGGCAAAAGAAACAATGATCCCAGGATACATTACAGCTACTTTATGAAGTTGCAAACAGGCTACAAATGAGCTCCTGCGCATTATGAACCACTTTTTGAAATTAATTCCAATGCGCCACATAGCCGTAGCACTGAACAGGGACATCAGAACCAGTACAGCTATTATCTGCTTTATTTTTTGCTTCACAAAACAGATTTCCAGTTTAGCTGATTTGAGACTTTGTTGTTGTTTTTTTAAAATCGAACAGCTGGACATAAATTTGCTAATTTGTTTAGAAATAAAGCAGGAGGGATTATAAAGTGAATTATTGCTGTGGAAAGAGAAAGAGCCCTACAGATATAACTGGAGCTAGATGACTGACAATCTAACATCATTTTTAATTTTTTTTGCTAGCTTTCAGCCTGTAATGAATTTACTGGGATTAAAAGACTGAATACACTCTCGGCAACATCTATGGAAGGCTCTTTTACACCTCTTAATTCAAAGAACAGGTGTTTCTGAAAAGCATTAAAAGTGAGAATTTTGACTAGTTTTGACCTAATTCCAATTAGAATATGTTACCTGGCAAACCTGATCATTACAACAGGATGCTATCCATATGCCATTGCTTATATACACCTTTTCTTCTTACCAACGTCTGCTAGATTTTTGTCTACCGCTGACTTGAAAAAAAATAGCATCTCTTTCATTTTTTTTAGCATAGCTTCCTCTAATCAACCATCATGGACAGATAGCGATGAGCAGATCAGTCAGTTTCTGTAAATTGTTGGTCTGCCTCAGTTACTCTCATTTCTGCTTTTGATCCATTTTCGTTCTTAAGAAATGCAGACAAAATTTGCACCCATTATTTAAATATTTTCAGTCAGAAAGATTGTTTTGATATCCATGGCTCTGCGTTCTTACATTGAATGGCATGCACATTGTTGGTATTCAAGGAAAGCAACAAGAAAAGCAACAATGGTGTCACTTTTGAGCAGCAGTTGGCAAGCGGTTGGTCCTTTGCCACAATAAAATTGTGTTTGTTTGACAGACCAATATGACTGAATAAAATAACAGCCCTTCAAAGTATCCCAGATAAGAAGGGCAACAATGAAGATTAGCTCCATCTTCATCGTAAAGTTACATTAACAGAATCTTGCAAGTCTGAAAGCATTTCTCCCCTCCTTTTCCGTTAGTCTCCGAAAAACTCGGGAGGTTTGAAAGCATTTTTCCAATGAAACTGGTCTATCGGGGTAACCTGGTCTACCCAGATATGGACGGAATATGTTGCTTCCGCTTCCACCTTTCAGACCCAATCCAGGAGCTTTCGCAGTCACTTTCGCAATGAACTATTTTTGTGTTCAATTTATATTTTACTGACAAAGAAATAAAGGGAGACTAGTAGAGATCTATTTGAAGCTATTTAGCTCTCATCCTCTAGCCATATCCTTTCTGAGATTCAAATCCGGGCTACTAGCATGTTAGGTAGATTTATTAACCTCTAAGCCACAGGCTCTCCTCACTTTGTCAGTGATACCAGGGGAGAGATTAAGTGTTTTTTGGGAAGCAGTATGCTCCATTCCATATTTGAGTAGACTTGGTTGCCATGATAGACCAGTTTCACCAGAAAAACATTCGAATCCCAGAAAGGGTATGGCTAGCTGACGAAAGCTATATTATTATTATTATTATTATTATTATTATTATTATTATTATTATTATTATTATTAATAATAATAATAATAATAGTAATAATAATAATAATAATTTATATGCCACCCCTCCGAAGACTCAGGGTGGTTCACAGCATATAAAAACAGTATACATAGAGATATAATTAATTAAAATTAAGAATTACATTTTAAAAACTAAAAAGCCTATTAACATACACACATATCCATTGAAACAACCCCACTATACATTCATTGGCCAGGGGGTAGAATCTTATGACCCCAAGCTTGGTGGCATAAATGAGTCTTTAGATTCGTATGGAAGGAGAGGAGGTTGGTGGCAACATGAATCTCTAGGAAGAGTTGAATCCAGAGGGCCGGGACTCCCACAGAGAAGGCTCTTCCCCTAGGTCCCGCCAAGTGACATTGTCTAGTTGACGGGACCTGTAGAAGGCCGATAAACCCCTATTCCGGGCCCGCCAGAGACCATCCATCAGCGCGACCAAAGCAGTTTCTGTGCTGTAGCTGGGCCTGAATCCTGACTGTTGAGGGCCTAGATAAATAACTTGTTATAGATTTCTACTAGTCTCCCTTTATTTCTTCATTGGTAAAATACAATTTTTCTTCCTAAACACTTCCCATTCTCCATCCCAGCCCACTACCACTTCTGAGGACTGAGATCTCCTCTGCCTGATGGTTGTCAGGTCTGTGGCTCTTCCTCCTGACTTCCAGGATTATTCTCACAACCAATTATAACAACAGGAGTTGAGATTGTAGCAGCTTTAGTCTCACCTAATTAGAGGAACATAATGTAGGAGAGTGCAAGGAGATTTAGATTGGTGCCGAAGAGGCAATCTGTTCATGAAACAACTTTGCTTTAATGAAGCACACTACACTGGTTTGAATCTTCCCCGTGTCTGTTTCTTTGCTAGTTAAGACCAAAGTAAGAAGAGGCTTCTGTGCTGGTACAGGTAGTCCTCAACTTACAACAGTTCATTTAGTGACCTTCGAAATTACAATGTCAGTGAAAAAAAGTGACATGACTGCTTTTCACACTTATGACCACTGAAGCATCCTCACGGTCACGTGACCAAGATAGGGATGTTTGGCAACAGGTTCATATTTATGATGGCTGCCATGTCCCGGAGTCACATGATCTCCTTTTGCAACCTTCTGACAAGCAAAGTCAATGGGGAAACCAGATTAACTTCACAACTACAATGATTCACTTAACAATGGGGGTAAGAAAAGTGGTTAAAATGGGGCAAAACTCACTTAACAAATGTCTCACTTAGCAACATAAATTTGAGACTCCATTATGGTCATAAATTGAGGACTACCTATACTATAGTGAAGGATCCCTATTGCTTTGTGGAACAACTTAAGGAAGAACTTTGTTTGATACTTCAACAAAAGTCAAAATTATGCACTGCCTTACAATTTGGCGAAGAGCACAGTAGGGTTATTGCAGAGACATTTGAAAGCGAAATGCCAGCTCCTGCAATCAGAGGACTCTCAAAAGATTTCAATTTACTTTGGCAACTGCAAGGGAACACTTACCGACTGTGAGCTGTCCTTGCTGTTGTCCCTGGATTTGTTCTTCGCAAGCCTCTTCTTTTTCTTGTGCAGGGGCCTTGACTCCAGAATCATCTCTTCCAGTTCAAAAGTGGGGTCGCAATGCAGACGGCCCTTCTGTGAAAAATCAGACAGAGAGGCTGCCGTGTGAATAGCAAACAGATAATGCAAGCAATATTCTGAGCCCAACTTTGTAAGCCATGGGGATGTGTGTGTGTGTGAGGGAAATACAATCCTTGGTTTTATATTAATATCCCCAGTGCTGGTTTTCAAATTTTTTAATATCGGTTCTGTGGGTGTGACTTGGTGGTCATGTGATGGTGGCCAAAGCTTGGTGGTCATGTGACTGGATGGGGGGGTGACTTGGTGGGCATGGCAGGGGAAGGATACTGTAAAATCTCCATTCCCTCCCCACTTCAGGGGAAGGATACATCCCCATTTCCTCCCAATCAGCTGGGACTCGGGAGGCAGAGAATAGGTGGGGGCAGGGTCAGTCAGAGGTGGTATTTGAACTACTCAAAATTTCCGCTACAGGTTCTCCAATCTACTCAAAATTTCCACTACCAGTTCTCCAGAACTGGTCAGAAACTGCTGAAACCCACTTCTGAATATCTCCTTCATGAGTAACAGAGACCCACAACAGAAATGAACAGACTCAACATTTTGACTTACATTAGGAACGAAACCAGGCTCTACTTTCTTCTCACAAATTTCATCCCAGTCTATGTTAGATAAGTAGGAGGAAGTCTTAATGTTGGCTAGACTAGAAAAACGATGCTCAGGGTTGACTGTCAAAAGCTGAAAATGGAAATCAGAGGGGAGAGGTATATTTATTTAGGGCGAAACCAAGCAGCTTTGGGGTGGGGGGGAAATCTCAGCTATTTTACAAGCAGTTCTCCATTTACAACCATTCATTTAGTGAACATTCAAAATTACAATAGTACTGAAAAAAGTGGCTTATGAACGTTTTCACGCTTAAGACTGCACCATCCTCACAGCCATGAGAACAAAATTTGGGCGCCTGGCAACCAGCAGGTATTTCCAAAGGCTGCAGGATTCTGAGGTAATGGGATCACCAGTTGTGATCTTCCCAGCTGAGATAAGCAATATCAATGGGGAAAGCTAGATTTGTTTAACAACTGCATTGATTTGCTTATAACTATGAAATCGTTTAAAAAGGTGATAAAATCAGGTGCAACTCACTTAACAACCACCTCGTTTAACAACAGAAATTCTGGTTCTAATTGGGGTTGTAGGTTGAAGACTGCCTTCACCTCTCCATGTAGAGAGGTGTAGGCAGTGACGTGTATAAAGAGAAATCCACTTCTTTTTCTCAACAGTTATATAATATAATCTCTAATTTGATTTGTTTTCTACTCCACAAAATAGCTAAATGTGATTTAGTTTTATCCTCCATTTTTTTAATGAAAGACCCATTCAGTTTTCTGCAGTCTACTGTTAACAAACTTATTTATCTCATTTTAGATGCCCAATGATATTTCAATGCAGAGGCAGTAGTAGTAGTACAACTACTTGGATAGTAAAATGCAGCCCCTCTGACTGAGCTACAGTCATGGGTCCTACAGCACTTGAGTCACTGTTTGACAAAGAACATAAAGGAAGCATCAATTCTTCACTGCGGTAGTTAACATGCCTTCCATCAATAGCAATAGTACCTAGACTTACATACCACTTTACAGTGTTTTGCAGCCCTCTCTAGGAGTTTTACAGTCAGCATATTGCCCCCAACAAGTTGGGTCCTCATTCTGCTGACCTCGGAATGATGGAGGGCTGAGTCAACCTTGAGTATGTTGAGATTTGAATAGACAATGCAGGCAGCCAGCAATCAGTAGAAGTAACCTGCAGTGCTGCACTCTAACCACTATGCTACTGTGGCTGAATGACAAAGTGAAATGTATGCACACAATAAAATGCTTAAATCTACATTTGGGGGGAAAGGACGGGAACAAAGTCTCCTAGTTGCATCAATTCAGAGGTTCTATTTTTTTCTGTGACTGGGAATACCATCACACTCCTTCCGTACAGATGCTCATCTAATTCAAATATGAACAAAACCTCTCCTCGAATTTCAACAATTTGTTCTTTATTTGGGTTATCCACAAATACTCATCATCATGTTGTTTTGTGCCTTCTACTCCTTATTACTTTCCATAGACAAGGTTTGTTTGGAGGCTATCTTCCTACATTAATCCAGCAGAGGGAGTACTCTTGTTGAGTAAATTGTCCATAACACAATCCTACTTTAAAATTACACACACTGTTCATTTGAGACATATTTATATTGGAGCACTTGATTCTTGTCACTGTTGTACATATCCATTCCCTTTCTTTTTTACCAGATACTCATTTTTAAAAAAACATTTAAACATTACAGGCCTCAATCACACTTTACATTCCCCCCCTCCCCCACAGATACGGCAAAGAATTTAAAATAATGTTTTGTAATGCATTTGCAGGGTGCTTTGCAAACATGTTGGCACAAGAGGAATCTCCCATCATTGAACTGTTATGTCCTCCAGAAAGCTCATCATAAATGTTTTGGGGCCTTCCAAGGCATCTTTCCACTGAATTAGAGATGAAGTGAAGGGACTGTGCAGGAAAAATCTGGGAAACCCCCCAAAGCAGCTGAAATAGGTGAGAGGAGCTGTGCTCAGGCCAATATATTCTGAAAACCATTCCACTGCACAAATGTAGCATTTAGTATCCCATGGCCTCTATATACGCGGTTTCCAGTGATCTGAATTTGGATGGTCTGAGTACTCGTTTCTCACTTTTATCTTTCAAAGATTATTTGCACTTTTGTTAGCACTCCCTCAAGGATGCCGATCACTCCCCCTTGCTTCTCAAAAGTCCCATGTTGGAGTCAGTCCTGGCAAAAATCAGCTAAATTGGCTGTCAGTGGAAATTAGAAATGTATAACACTATCAGGATTCCAGAAATTGACACTTCAGTCTCAAACGGTACCAATCATTAGCACAATTAGCTAATGTTTCATACACAGGAGACACTTGCTTTTATAAAGAAGTCTAGCACATCCAGTCTGATACACAGACAACTCTCAGTTATTCACAGTTTGAACTTCCATGGGGGGCTGTTACCATCCAAACACAATTTCAGCCTCCTACAGACATTCCCTTCAACAGGGAATGCTAGAGGAAGGAGAAATTGGATTGCGAGACACATCCCACCTGTTTCACACATTTTTTTGGTCTTTTGAATGCCTATGGGGGTATCACAATCAGAAAAAGATAATGTGAAAATAAGTCTTTATTAATCAAGCCAGCACAAAGCCCTGTAACTGCCTGTAAGATACAGTATTTACTGGCAATTAAAGGTATAGCCATTGCATAGCTTTAAGGATAAAATTACATGCTACATTACATGTAAAGAAAATATGTTTTCCTCTCTGACAATGCACATCTACCGATTCAGAGCCCTTTTGAGCCCTCTCTTAGCGGTTTAGGAATGTCAGCACATTACCCCCAGCAATCTGGGTCCTCATTTTATAGAACTCAGGATGCTGGAAGGCTGAGTCAACTTTGAGCCGGTCAGGATTGAACTGCTGGCAGTTGGTAGAGTTAACCTACAATACTGCATTCTAACAACTGAGCCACGCACTCCCCTTCCTTACTTCGGTACTTAGGACTGCAGGCATGTTTCCCTGACACTGCTCTAGGAACAACGGAGTAATGTGCTGAAGGCAACTGTTGCTACACAGACATATGCAGCATATTGGCAAGTCAGAGGGAGCACATATTTTTGGATCAAAGCCCTTATTTGTGCAGTGATAATGAATCATTGCAATCCTTACCAAAGAAACAATGATTTTACCTTTCTTAATAACGCCACCATGTCTTTTGACCAAGCTGTTGTATACTGAACACTCACAGTGCTGAACAGCTGAACTAACGATTCCACAGGACTATTGGAATGGATGTCATAAGGCCTCTGGGGGGAGAAAAAGAGGAATGGAAATGCATGAGACCTCCACATTTATTTATCATAAAATCAAGCATTTAATTAATGCAGTTGTTTATACTGCTGTAATACTATTACTGCTCTATTACTATCATCATGATGCTTTAGTCACCTTGCATTTCAACTATTACAAGGCATGTGGGGCTGCCTTGAGACCCCTTGGGAGGTGCAGCTGGTTCTTAATGCTGTTGAACAGGCATTTATGGGCATGCACACATGTGATGGCATCTTTGTTAAGCTGCACTGGTTGCCAGCAGCCTTCTGGATGTGATTCAAGATGATTATCTAAAAGACCATCTGTCTCCCATACCTACTTTCTGTCCCGGATGGTTGGATAGAATCCGCATGCTCCAGATTCCACTGCTTTAACAACGGCACCTGAACAGACCCACAAAGTTGTCTTGCTCTTTGGCTCTTCCCCTAGACTTTGGAATAGAGTGTGGTTCTTTGTGGGATGACTGTTTTTTTTAATGAGTCTCCATCATTTTTATCGTAAGTTTGTTTTGTTTCATATCATTTTGTCTAAATTTTTTTAACTTGTACCATGAAGGAGTTGGGCAGCAGATAGGACAGATAGACAAACAGAATGGATGGATGGGTGGGTGGGTGGGATGGATGGATGAACAATTGAGAGACTGAGAAACAGAGACACATAGATGCAGACCAGTTTAGGAGAGCAAATCCAAGGTGGGGCATTTATGGCAGAGATAACTTGATGTTATGAACTGGTACTGCCTCACATAAATTGTTGGCATCTAATAAACAAGAACTGTGTTTAATTAGAAATATGAGTAACTGGTAGAAAAAAATGAACTTTGAAATCCTCTCCTGGGGATCAGCTTCAGTACAGATAAATTCAGGAATGGCACTATACATTAACTGCAATCATTTGAAGCTTCCAAAAGCTGAGGAATATTACATCTTAATTAAATATTAAGTCTTCGGAGAGGGGCGGCATACAAATCTTATAAATTATTATTATCATTATTATTTTCTGAATTTAACTCATCTGCAGTAAGTCGCAATTTTCTACATAGCTGTCTTGTTTGTGTCCATAGTTCCCTCTAAGCTGAGCAGTGAGCAATCACTCACTTAAAAATCATCATCAACTCAGAGTTTTCCAAACCTGCCCAGAAGCCAAGAGGGAAAGAGTGAGAGGGAAGAAGAGAGAGAGAGGAAGAGAGAGAAACAGATAGAAAAAAGAGAGGAAGGAAAAGAGAAAGAAAAAGAATGGGAGTAAGGAAGAGAGAAAGAAAATCAAAATCTAGTTTGAAACTAGCTCAACTATTTAAGTGGCATTTTGATATTGATAGAGTTGCCCTATTATGAGCTCACTGTTATAGACACACAGTACACTATTTTATTTTGAAATTCTCTGAGGCAAAACAGGGTGGGTTTTTTGCTTGCTTGCTTGCTTGCTTATTTATTTATTTATTATTTCTGTGCCGCCCAGTCCCAAAGGGACTGCCGCTCAGACACTATACTTCCCCCCCCCAAAAAAAATTAGACGGAACACTGTTTGTGTCTGTTACATTTTCTTCAATAAGACTTTAACTTCCACTGATTTGTATATTCATTGCCTTGCAATCCGTGAACTTACTCCCCACACTCTAATGGGGATAAGCAATTTCCAAGTATTTTTAAAAATAAAAAGTATGTCAGGCACCCATCCACGCAGAAGCTCATATGCTATCACTCCCAGAGACCACCAATCGACTTCAAAGGAGTACCCTGTTCCTCCATTCTGAAAGGAGTGAAAGATCTCCGGAGCTGAAAAGAAAACCAAGGACATCATTTAATACTTCCACCATCATTAGTTTCAATAAAACTGCTGTTGCAGTTTTTACATATTCCCATAGTTGTAAAACCAGATATTCTAACAAATTTAGTGGGGTTTAATCACAGGTAAATAAGACACAAGGACTTCTAAGTTGGAACTGGCATGCTGGCCAAAAGAGAATTACATGTTGACTTCATATATAGGACCAAATATTTAGAAAGATCTGAAAGTAGGATAAGTGAGGTTCAGACCTCAGGACTCCAAATTGGTAATAGTACTTGCATAGTTAAATAAAGCAAAAATTAATAAATGGTTGCTAATATGCTTGCATTTTTCTAGAATTAAGTGAGACTGTTTACAACTCTAGAAGGTGGATGGACCATATGCTTAATTTGGGAGATACAATCTATAAGTGACCTCAGCTATAAGCAGCCAATATTAATGAAAGATCAAGAAGCAAAAAGGTTCAATTAACGAAATATAAAATTAAAGCATTCTTAAGCCTAATTAATCCCTTTAAGAGAAGGAAAGATAAATAGATTTAAATTAGATGATTACTTTATATCTAGGACAAAATAAACAAAAGGTGGGAGGATTACTATAAGATAAATATATATATATTTAATATAAACAATGCTGCGCTTCAATTCTTAGCTCAGGGGTCCCCAACTTTTTGGACCTCAGGGACCACCAAGGTCATATTTTTTAAAAACCCGCAGACCACCAAATTCATAATTTTAAGTCCCACAGACAACTAATATAATTTTTTAAAAGATAAATACATTTGTAAAATAATGATCAGAGAACTTTTATTTTATTAATATGAAATGCACCTATTTAACACAACAAAATTATGAATACTTATTTAATTGTAACAAAATCATAAATGCTTATTTAATCATAACAAAATCTTTAAAGGTTGTTTAATTGTAAGAAAATTATTAAAGGTAGTGTAATTACTACAAAATAATTGAAGCTTATTTGATGGTGGCTTGCTGATGTTGTTGGGAAAGTCAGTCCCATATTCCAGAGCTGTAGCTGTACCTCCCCTCCCTCCCTCCCTCTTTCCTTTCCGTTCCTCTCCTCTCCTCACTTCTTCTTGGACTGGATTAATTGCTCTCAGCCATATCTCCACAGACCACCAATATTTTCTTGTGGACCACCAGTGGTCCATAGACCACAGGTTGGTAAACTTTGATTTAGATGGCCTTGACATTTGAACATTTGGTATTTGAACTTATATCTTTTTAACATTTATATTTTATTGTGTTTTATGTTAATAGATATTGCTAATAGATATTGCTAGTCCATGTATAGTATGCCATATGCTAAGGGCATTTTATTTCATTTCCCCCCTCCCATTCAATTGTGTCGGATTCTTAGAGACTGCTTGGACAAGTTCCTGCAATTTTTTTGCCAAGGTTTATCAGAAATGGTTTACTAGGGCTAAGAAAGAGCGGCAAGCCCATGTCACCCAGTTGGCTTTGTGCCTAAGGCTGGACTAAAATTTACAGTTTCCTAGTGACTAGCCTGGCATCCTAACCATTATACTAAACTGACTATATCATATTACACATGTTCAAATATGGTATATAACACATACATGACAGAATCTCGAAATATGTACCAGTTTAGAAGGAAAATATAGGTACCGGTATATTTCATTTGGACTGAGTGGACAAATACAATTTTGGATCTAAGTTAGGAAAAGGTGATATACGGCACAATGAGTACCAAAGCGAAATAATTTTTTCTTAGTATTATGAAGGGATGTCCATTGTTTTTTGACTCCTTAATGTAAAGGGGTCTGCGTAGCAGAAAAACAACAGAAACAGTAGAAGATTACAAACGAAAGATGAGATTTCACAACAAAAGCCTTCTCTGGTTGCACCCCTAAAATAATTAATATCATTTAAATTAATTTGTTACAAGAATAAATTAAATAAACACATTTATATTCCTTCCCCGTCTCATAGTGAATTTTAAATCACTTGTATTGTTGCAGTCATGGTTTTCCAAGGAAAACCCTAATACTACTGTATACATTTTCAGAATATGATCCATCAGCCCATTATGAATATGCAGGCAAACCATATCGTTAAGCAAGAGAAATGTGTTCACTTACCCATGTAAGGCTTAGTTCCAGCTAGAGCAGTGGCTCTTTCGCCATCTCTGACGATTGTTGCAATATTAAAATCGGTTAGGTGGGCATGGCCTTAAAACAGAACACAAAACATGACATTTAAGTAGAAACACCTTCTGGTGCTCATTTACTCTAACAAATATGACCTAAGATAATAATATGATTAAGATAACATTTGCAGAATAATTGTGATGCTAAAGAAAGTGCCACTGTAAAATGCAATTGTATTATAACAATATAATTTTATTACAATGAGCTAACATCTTAATTTAGACTTTAATTACACTTTTTAAAAAAAAGCTCTTGTAGGTCAGCACATCATCATATTTTCCTTTATGATTACAAAAGGGGAATGTAGCAGTGTCTTACCTGTTACTCAGAAAAGAAAAAAATGTTGCATGATAGGAAAAATTGGAACTCATTTGAAACTCTTGCTGATCGATGGACTAATGGCTGGGCTGTGACACTTTAAATATAACTTGGATTACACATGAATACATAAAAGCTGCTCCAGCCAACTAACAGTTCGCTTTCCTGTTGTGTGAAAAGCTATTTGATAAGCTTTTTAAAGGATTCATTGGGGAATATGCTATTGTCAGGGTTGGAACAAAGCAGAATGCATCAGGAGGTGCATAAAGGAATCTTCTGGCAACTGATTGCAAAACTATTAAAATTCCACCTTGTGGCTATCGCAATGCACTCTACAAGGACCTGAAAAGTAGTTGGAAGCTTTAATTGGTTCAAAATATGGTAGCCTTCAAAGTTTTGTGCAAGCCTAAATTTGTGCATGTGTCACGTCTCTTGGAGGAGCTGCATTGGTTGCAAACTTGCTTCTGAGTCCAATTCAAAGTGCCGGCTGTCACTTTCAAAGCCCTACATGGCTTGGGACCAGGCTATTTGAAGGACTATCTCTTTCCAGTTATATCTACCCAACTCAGCAGAATGGGAGGTAGGTAATGCTATGGGTCACTTATACTGTACTTTACAGCCCTCTCTAAGCAGTTTACAGAGTCAGTGTATTGCCCATATTTTACCAGCATCCCCATTTTACCGAACTTGGAAGGATGGAAGGTGAGTTAACCTTGAGCTGGTCAGAATGAAACTCATGGCAGTGAGCAAGCCTGCAATACTATATTCTAACTACTGCGTCACCATGACTCATGGAGGTCCATCTCATGGAGGACCAAAATAAAGGCCCCTCACTCTAGTTGTTCCCTCCCTGTGAAACATCATCTCTGCAGACACTGCCTCCCACTTTTGCAAGGTCTGAAGGCATTGCCTACCAACAGACCTGGGGATGCCAAAATGATGTGGAGTCCATCCAGTGGACAGTTTGTCACTAGGGGGATGGAAGGTTATTGGTTTTGGTACTTGGGTTTTAAACTTGTAAGCTGCCCTGAGTTATGAATGAATGAATGAATGAATGAATGAATGAATGAATGAATGAATGAATGAACGAACGAACGAATGAATTCCATTCCATTTTCGCTGCCATGAGTTTGATTCTGACCAGCTCAAGATTAAGTCACCTTCCATCCTTCCAAGTTCGGTAAAATAGGGGCAATATACTGACTCTGTAAACTGCTTAGAGAGGGCTATAAAGTACTATATAGCAGTGTATAAGTCCTATTGCTAGTGTTAAAAGTGACCCATAGCATTCCTTACTTCCCCTTTCTGGTAAGTTGGGTAGATATAACTGGAAAGAGATAGTCCTTCAAATAACCTGATCTGCTTCTTCTAACATGAAATGGGCCTCTCTGTTGAGTTATAAAGCAAGTGTTTCATTACAAAGAAAATGAAGATCAGCCCTGATATACAAAACATGGATATCAATCCTTCAAATATCAACATAAAACTGAAGGACCAACCAATAGCACAGGAGGGTGAATTAGAGCTACAGGATCTAAACTAATATCATAGAAGTGACCACTAAATGCCACTCAGAATAAAAGGTTTCTGTACCTCACAGCTGCCTTCTAATGGTTGCCTGGATTTTTGCAGCTTAGTTGTGAGGTAAGTTGAACCTTCTCCAATCACCCAGGCACATTGTATACCACATGAATGGAGAGTGCTGCGTCTGAGGTAGGGAGAGGTCTGCTTTGGTTTGGCTGTAATCTGCACTCCAGGACAGGAGAGCAATGCATTTAGGTTTTTAAAACACACACAGACACACACATCAACTCTGATTTAAATATATGACCTTACTAGGCAAAGTTATTTCAAACTATGTTATTCTCGAGGTGATTGATATCAGCTTATATGTATTAAGAACCACATCTCGCTTATGCTACA
This sequence comes from Erythrolamprus reginae, assembly GCF_031021105.1. Lineage (NCBI taxonomy): Eukaryota > Metazoa > Chordata > Lepidosauria > Squamata > Dipsadidae > Erythrolamprus > Erythrolamprus reginae. Next base: position 41,161,744 of record NC_091954.1, on the reverse strand, counting down.
ATTAGGTATGCTACATCGTCTCTCCTAAGCTGCCTGAAGCAGATGAGCCACTACTAATGCTTTCATGCCAAGATAAAAATGCTAGTCTGAAATCAATCTCTGACTCTTCCTTTTATTCCTCCAGCGGGTGGATTTCTAGCATTTGGGATTCATGAGCCCCGGCTCGATGAAACAGACAGATTAACTCATGATGTCCTTTGCCTGGGTTTATTTCTATATTCACCATCGGTATGGCTGTTTAAAAATTCAGGGGCTGCTTTGCAAGACAGCCTTGGTAGGGTCTTGTTTCTCACTGCTTCCTGCTTGCTCATCTCTTCCTTTGGGGATGTGTTCCCACTGTCAATCAAAGGGGAAACAGCAGATACGTGGAGACAACAGTTCCTTCCTTTTACACCTTTACCTTGCTGCTTGCTTTCTGCTTTTTACCTTGAAGCAGAAGGGCACACATCTCAATAGATATCTGAAACTGCAAGATGTTGAGCTCTGTCCTTGGAAGAATGCCAGCAGAGCACTGCAGGCACATTGGAGACATGGAATTTAGACACCTGTCCTGGCCTGCAGCAGAGAGCAGTTGTTTTGCTACAGAACTAAATAAATATGCCATTCCAAGCCTCTACCTGGATAGTCAAATCCAGAGGGAGGAAAGGAAGTACACGGTTTGTGAGGCTGCACCTTTCAATTTTCCAGAACTGGTTTTCAGTGATTATGTTGTGAAGACTGATGATACCCAGGCAATTCCACAGAGGGAAGAAACATATTTCTATGGCTCAAAGTGAAATGAAGAAACTATGGCTCCTGTGTGTTTTATCTTTGCATCACTAGAAATGCCATATCACCAACCAGAAAATGAATTCAATAAGTCATCGTCTATGCTAATTCAACACCAAGTCTCCCCAGAATGTCAGAATAGAACATTTTCTCTTGGCTGGTTTGGAGAATGCCAGTACCACAGTTGCTCTTTTAACTGTAGAACAAAGGAGTCAAATTCAATTGTATTGATGGTCACATCAGTGTGATGTTTGATCTTGGATGGCTGGAGGTATGCCCTGGGTCGGCATGACTGGAGCATGACCAGGGTGGGCATCACAACACTTAGCCTCCTGCAGCACTCTGACAGCCAAAACAGGGCATGGGGGTTATTTATAAAATGTGGCCTTTGCTTTGTGACATCCAGATCCAGCAAGCAAGGGTTACAGACCTCTTAGAAAGGGACAGAGATCAATTGTAGATAGTCTAAAGTTAAAGGTTTTGGGGTTATGAGTAGAAACTACAGAGTCAGGTAGTGCATTCCAGGGGTTGATTACTCTACTGCTGAAGTCGTATTTTAGCAATCTAGTTTGGAGCAGTTGACGGTGAGGTAGTCGCTAACAGGTAGGACATTTTGGTATATGATTTTATGAACTATAATTAAGTCGGAACGGAGATGACGGAGTTGTAAGTAGTCTAATCAAAGAATTTCAAGTCTGGCAGAGTAAGGTATTTTGTTGTGAGAAAAGGAATGAAGGACTCTTCTTGTGAAATATTTCTGGACTCTCTCAATTGTGTTGATGTCAGATATACCCAAAGTCAGATGTAGACTAAATATAGGTTGATTTTAGCTACACGCCTCCGAGCAAACAGCAAATTTTGAAGCTCCAGGTAAAGAGGATTCATTTTAGGATGAGTAACCACAGTTTACATGTTGAAGGTTCCTAAAGGAATGCTCGGAAACTGTATTTTAAAGAATATTTGAGGCAGGGGTGCAGAATAGCTCTTCCCTGCCTGAGGCTGTAGAGACCCAGCACCAATCAAAACACTTTTTGTGAAGTAATTGATCAATACTGACATGGTAACCCATTAGTATATGAAAATAAGAGCAAACTCCCCTCCCTTCTACTACTGATGATGTTACCTGCTTTGGTAATGAAACAGCTTCAAGAAAACAATCAAGCTCAGAGAGTACAAAGGACCCCACAGTTCAACCCTGAGCTACAAATCTTCTATTCTATTGATAAACATTTTTTGGTTACTGCCTTATATGAGATGGCTCCCAATGGATTTCATTCTAAATTTTGATATGATTTCTGTAAATAAGGAATGTAGACTTATAATGGCTGAGTGTTTGATCCTTCATACTTAAAAAAATACAAAGCTAAGGGATAAAAAAAAATAGATTTGAAAAAAGAAAAGGCTTAGGAAAGCAAAAGGGGGAAAGAGGAAAGAAGGAAAACCGAAAAAGAATGACTTATAACTTTCTTTGGTACAGATATAAGTAAAAAATATATCAAACTCTTACTCTAACTTTAACATTTGTCTACATTATTTCTATAATCAAAGACCCAGATCAACTTTTAATTTCAGTTTCTCACAAAAGGTATAGTAATGGTTCATATTGCTTTAATCACTATTTGTTAAGGAAACCACAACTGATTTATATAATTGCACCAAATTCTAAATAAAACAGGAATGGAAAACCCTAAACTTTATATAGGCCCATGCTTCTCAACTTCGGAAATTTTAAGGTGCATGGACTTCAATTCCCAGAATTCCCCAGGCAGCACAAAGTTTGTCCATCTTAAACTTGCCAAGACTGAAAAATGTTGAACTACAAATAGGGATTTTTCCATTCCTCTTTTACTGGTTCTTACTTATGAGCAATCGTAATGTAAAATCTTCACTTCCACCCCATTCACAGGAATCATAATGGGAAATCCTCACTTCCACTCCATCCCAAAGCAACCAGAATCCCCTCACTAACCTGCTTTCCAGCTCCGTTCTCCTGCTTGCGGGCAACAATTTTTTAAAAAAAATGCAATCAGACCTTCCAACTTTGCAGGGGGAAAGATCTCATAAACTTTTTTTTTTTTACTAGTAGTCACATGGTCTTTTGTTGCCCTGCATACTGGAGAATGGAGCTGAAAAACAGGTTAGTGAGGGAATTGTCTTTGTTGCAGAATTTTGCAGGAGGGCATGTAGGCCAGAAATGGGCATCCGTGGGGGGGGGGATACACACACATGTGCATCCCATTTTTGCTAGCAGAGGCACCACGGAGTGGTCGTTTGCTATTTCTAGGCCGGCCCCACGGGCCAGTTCTAAGCACCTCATGGGTTGGATCTGGCCCGCAGACTTTGAGTTTGACACGCCTGGTCTAGAGTGGTGATTTTGAACCTTGAGAACTTTTAAGGTTTGTGGACTTCAACTCCCAGAACTGCCCAGCCAGCATGGAATTCCAAGAGGTCCACATATCTTAAAGATCCCAAGGTTGAGAAACACTGCTTTTAAAGCATATGACTTGTAAGCTATAATCCTTCCTGTATCGGAAGTGGTATCTTTCTCCAAACCCAACCTTTGTCTTGATTCTGCCAGCCTAGCATGCAAACAGATTAAAATGTATCTATAGTCCTTCCCTCTTTAGTACCTTAGTATGATCCCTAATTACTTTTAAAATAGGAAATAATTAAACAGCATGTTTTTAACCATAAAGGCTTTAATCGTTTTAATTATTATTTTGAACTGAACTTTTATAGCAATTAAAGAAAATTGAGCTACTTGCCTAATCTGTTATCATATTGAACCTTGTGAGTTCAATACAAAACCTTAAAATGTGACTGTGCTCCTCAACAAATAATGCTATCATTTGTCCTTTTTGTGGCTGTTCAAATAATGTGTCCTAATCAAGTGAAAAAGAATCCAAGCACCTATTTGAAAACTTATCTTGATTGGTAAGCCACTCCCACCCAGTCACATGACCTTTAAGCCTTTAAGCCACGCCGCCACATGATTGTCAAGCCACTCTCACCTGGTCACATGACTGACAAGCCACTCCTACCCAGTCACACCCTCAAAATAAGCCACGGCCCCTGTGTGGCAGTAAAATTTTGGCAGCCCATCACTGGTTGTAGAGTATATACATATGACTGTATGTAAATGTTGCGAAAGAAAATAGATGAGAGGAAGAGGGAGGGGGAGAGGGAAAATGGGAGAACGGGAGAGAGAGATGATTTAAGGCTTATAGTAGTTTTTGCATAAAATTGTTCTGGCCAGAATTGAAATTTTAGTAGCTACTAATAATGTCTCTTTTCCACCAGTTATTTATTCATTTGTTTTGTTCAACTTATAAACTGCTTCCGCCATCAAAGCAAATCTTCATTATATACAAGTTATTAAAGCAATAAAACAAGAACACAACACCGTAATCAAAACAAAAATGTAATACAGTATATATTACCAGGGAAGAAAACACCATAAATACTACAGACCTCAACCAACAAATGCTCTGTCTTACACGTTGGGGAAAAATATATATAACCTAATATAAATTCAGGGGTCACAAATGGCTGTGCCTAGGGCTTTCTGAGAAAGTCATGAGCCAAACAATTTGTTTCAAATCTTGTAAGCTTCTGTATCTGTCACTGCTGCAGAAATTGGAGCCTAATATTACAATGCTGAAATAAATGCACATGATACAACGTGCAAAACCCCCCAAACAACATCCCATATCACCCATTTCCATTCAGACACCAAGAGAGCAGAAATAAAAGCCATGCGATTTCGCCTTACCTTGTTCATCGAGGAGAATGTTATCCGGTTTCACATCTCTGAAAAGCAAAATAAATGTGTGTATATTTGTTTCCAAAATTGTAAAAACATTGTCTATTATCAGCTACACAAAAACAGAGATGTGAAATATCCATCATCTTTGCAAAGAAATTTCATTTGAATGTAGTGTATAGAAATTTTCTCAGTAAACAAAGGCATGTCAGGGTTTAAAAACAATTCCTGCCAGGTGGAGTTGCATTATGATGAAAATCCTTTCATCTTCAAAAACTGTATTAAATAAGCAAATTGGACGGCACTGCCAGAATAGGTGAGTGTAATTTTTCCATTGGCATCTCCCTGAGAATGCATTTCTCCACATTCTATTCTATTGCAATTAAAATATGGGACTAAAGTTCAAGAACATCTAGTTCCAAACTTCATTCAGTACAAAATTCACTAGATGATTCTGAGATGATAACTCACTGGGTTGGTGTGTAGGCATTTAAGAGAGGAATGAAATCATGTTTATGGTAGGTAAAAAGGAAATTACTCTTCCAGAGTGCCATGGTTCTAATCTCAATCTCTGTGCCTCCTATTAGAAGGAGAAGGAAGTAGAGGCCGTTAATCATCTGGAGAGGAGATATCATTAATTTAATGTTCCCCAACCTAGTGTCCTCTAGTTGTGTTGGGATTTCAGTTCCTAGAATTTCCAGAAAAATTTGCTGAAAATTGCGAAAATCATCTAAAAAAGCACCATATCAGCAAAAAATGGATAGGCTTTTTAATAATAATAATAATAATAATAATAATAATAATAATAATAATAATAATAATAATAATATTATCATCATTGTCAAAACAACTAATTGTCATTGGCAACGAAAGTCATTGGTAAATTTAAAAATAGAATAAAAAATTGAATAAAAAATAGAATAAAATGTCCCACCCACTACAAATTCCCCACCCTGAACCACTCAACCATCTACATGACAAACCGAGTAATATTGTCCAATTTTCTGCAATGAAACAACCTTGACTCATGGTAAAAGAGTTTTTCCAGATTTTTGTTTTTTGGGGGAGAGGGGGGCTTAGAAAGATTTTGATATAGTAGCTATTAGTCTCAATTATAATCCTATCAATTACACAGAAGGGCATCAAAGATTGAGATGACATGGCTGATTGATTGATTGATTTTGTCAAACATGTATTAAATAACAGATAAAAGAAGACGACAATGAGACAGTAGGACAGGGATGGTAGGCACAATGATGTGCTTATGCATGCCCCTTACAAACCTCTTAGAAAAGGGGAGAGGTCAACTGTAGACCATCTAAGGTTAAACATTTTGGGTTTTGGGGATGATCATGAAATTACCCACTTGTTCCAAATTCTATGTAAAAAGAATATGGATCAAGATTAGACGATTAGAAAATTAGGTTTGATTATTTCCTACAATGAACAATCCTTCCATTTCATGGTAGAAATAGAGATTAAGTATTTACTGAAGAAAATGTACTCCAACTATAAAATCAATTTCAGAGTTGACATTCCATAGAGTTGTTCCCAATGGGCTAGGATGAGATGAGCTCAGAGAATTAGATCTGATCCTCACAGTTGCCAACAACAGATTTAAGATCACCTGTGTATAATACGTTGACTGCGCAAATAGTCCAAAGCTGATGCCATTTCACAGATATATAGTTTAACTGTTTCTTCTGTAAACTGCACATTCTGTTGAAGATGATAACGTAAGTCACCACCCAAGAGTAGATCCACCACCATGAACATATCTTCTTCATCTTGGAAGGAGTACCTATAGAAAAATGAGGAAACAGGGAATGCCATTATATTTGCACAGACAATATTACTATGCCTTATGATAGTTCCCCATTTCACATAATGACCTGGAAATGAGATATCTTTAATATTATTTTACTTAACCCGGTGATCTCTGGATACATTCAGTTCTTAGAATTTCCAGAAGAATTGGCTGGAATGTGCTTGAATAATAACAATGCTTCTACATATCTAAATATATATCCTTCAACTTTTTTCATTTGCCCCAGTTCTTTTGAACCACTGATATTTATATATTTGGGGTGTCATTTTGTTTTAATGCTTATTACTGTTAACTGTCCCCTATTGTGTATCTAGAAGGGAGCAGTTGTCATAGTTAATTTTAAGTTGTTCATGTAATCCTTTTTCTATAGCTGGCTGGATCACATGGCTTCTATAATATGATCATTACACAGTATTTTTTTCCAGGCATAATCAATAATGTACTGGAATACCAAGCAGCCTGTCTCATTTCATTATCAAAGGATAACCAGAGCCATCAGTGTGAATGACTCATTGGCAAGATTTTGTTAGGCTGAGCTGCCTGGAATCATTTTAATACAGAAATTCTAGGATGTCATTAGACGAGCATTTTTCCTCTATCTGCCAAAGCTGAGTGAAAAAAAATGTGAAAGGGGTGATCAAATAGGTCAGAGAATTATTTTCTTCTAAGAATATCTAGATGATAGAATTGGCTTAGAAGTATGAGTTAGAAACACTCGCCTCTCTTTATCATCCTCAATAAATGGACTGTATATTTTACCTGGATCTTTGTAAAAAGCACATAACATGCTTAATCCTTTACATTTCTACATTCCCCAACAAAGTTTATAGGAGAAAAAAATTCATAAGAATTTAGATGGGAATGTAAGATCTCAGGGATGAAAATATTGAAAACCTACCAAAAATGTTTAAAAGATTTGGTGCATTTTTATTTATTATTTTATTATTATTATTTTGTTAAATGCCATTACATAAGATGACTCAGTCTTAAAAAAAAAAGGCAAGATCTGAATTATCCATTCAGGAAAGCTACAGGAAGAATGGGTATTTACATTTCAAAGTGTTGTAGATAAAAACAAGACAAGACAACCAAAAGGATAAAAAGACTTGAGCAATTCCCCTGTGAGACACATTGCTATTCAATGCTTTTTTTGCTTAAGAGTAAAGAGGGGACCAAAAAAAGACACACATTATTAGTATAGATAGATATCCGTGAGTCGCTACATAAAAATTATTCCTTCACATAATACCAAAACCTAGTGGGGATGGGTAGTTGGGGAGAAAGTCTTCACATATCACAGTTAACTTCCAGAATTTATTTATCACATAAAGAAGTGATAGTACCCAATCTGAACAGCTTTGAAAGAAAGTCAGACAAAATTCTAAGTTGTCTAAGCCCAAAATTTCAAACCTGGTGGAATTTTGAAAATCACGTTCTGCATTGCTATACCCAAGGCCTTTTCTGAAAAGGCTAACATGTTTTCAACTACTAGATGCAGACATTTGGAAAATCAATGGAATTGATACATTTTTTAAGAGAGAAAAAGAAATTCACCAAAGATTCACTAGGAAGACATGTTCAATTTCTTGCAGAATCTCTAGTTCTCTGAACACATTCCGAACTTCATCTCTTTCAATGCACTGTTGCTTATTCATGTACTTCATGGCATACATCTTCTCTGTGTCCTTCTTTTGTACAATGCATACCTAGATGTAACACACAAAAAAAATAATAATAATAAGCGTCTTTGTACTTTTTAAATTTAGCTATTGTAATCAGTAAACAAGGATGAGATATTATGATGAGCTCCCCCCAAAATTCATTTATTTATGATTTTATTTTACTTTGTATTATTTTCATGTTACTTTTTGCATGAGTTCATTCAGAACATTATGAAGGAAAAAGCAAGCCTACCTTTTGGTAAAAACACTTTTCTTTAAAAGTGTCAGCATCTGCTAATGTCATTATAGCAAAATAGCTAAAGACAATGCAGTCAATCAAATGTGTTGAATTTCATCTCATATAATAAGTAAGCAATATGTCTGAAGGCTATGCTGGCTGAGAAGAATATGATGAGACTTGACATCAGTGCCATCACGCAGGAAAAAGCTTACATAGGGACTCATATAAGAATACATAGAAGATAGCTTGATTGTAATATAATTTCCAGTCTGTGATGAGAAAGTAGGCTTAAGCACTGTAAAGCAGTATATAAGTCTAAGTACTATTGCTATTGCTATTAAGACAACCATTGTTTGAGAATAGCCTTTCCCAGACTCTTTATATTTTAGATATATGTACATCTCCCAAAATTTCCTGGCCAGAAAAACAATTGCTGAATGTCCCGGAATCCAAAAACCACAACATGGAGAAAGCCAAGGCTGATATTAGATTCTTTCACTTTAAATTCATACATTTACTAATTCATTGGTCATGTAATTGATTTGCCTCCTCAATCCTAACAGCATTCTAGGCAGCATGCAGATAATGAAGGTTTAGAAATTATACAACTGTAATCATCATCATCATCATCATCATCGAGTATGACTCCCATTTTAGCAATATCCCAATGCTAAAAAAGGCAAATAATGACTGTCACATTTAAACTTTCCAATGCTTATAAGGGCAGAACACGAAACAATCATTTTCCGTGCCAAAGGTAATGTCTAAATTATACTTAGAAGAATATAATTTAGTTACAGCAATGAAATAATTCAGTGCTAGCAACTGTGAAACTCTATGAATCAATAAAGTGAGGTTACAGCAAGAAAGAGCCAACAATTTCAGGAAAGATGGTATCAAACACTGTGATTGGGAAGTTGCTCTTCCATCAACTTGTTTCTGGGCTCAACTCATAATCAGATCTGTCCTTCAATCCTTAATAATTTGGGACTGGAATATACTAAAGAGCTTCTTGTCCATACATTTGTCTATATTGCAATTTTTCAAACAGAGACATTTATTTGGGTATTCTTGTTGATGAGCTACAATTAAAGTTATTTTTTTCTTGGTGATAGCACTTTAATGTGGGATGCTATCCCTCAACACAGTTTACTTCTCCATTTTATATATGTAGATGATCTATCAAGAAAATTATTGTACTACTGATTCTTGAACGTTTAGGATATAAAAAGGTACTATGTGGATGCCTTTAGGATTGTATTGATATATATTATCTGAAAATGTTGAGAACTGGATATCTGTTGGCAACAACTATCATATCTTGCTTTGTGGTATAATGGAATGAGGACCACTGGGATGTATGCATGAGCCCTCCGCTAACTTGTAAGTCCTCTCCAAAAGAAATTTTCAGGGGGATCTTCAGCACAAGAACTATTTTTAGCTGGTTTTATGGAGGTCTCTCTGCGATAAGAAGAATGTGAAAGGGAAATATAAGATTCAGAATTACAAGGGAAGCAATTTGAAAGCAGTCAGTTTGCAGAATAAGCATGGGTGTTATCAATATTTCATTCCATTTACTGCTTTTTAGGATCTTCCCTGGATAATTTAGAAAATGGCCATTAAGAAGAGTTCTCATATCATTCAGGTCTAACATCTTACTTGCAACAGTTGTAGTAAGTATTTAAATGCTATTCAAATGTTCACAGCGCATGACCCAACAGTTTGCTTATTGTCAGTCCCGAACAATAACCTCTGAATCTACAAGCTTTACATAGCAGTCCAAAAAAAGTTCTATATACAAGTTACTTGTATGGAAAAAATAATATAGCATGCTTCATACCGCATCTGATCTTTTTCCTTTGATTAAATTATGTTATAAAGATCTGTAACAAGTGTATTCAGGCAAGATAGATTATTTCTTTCATCTACAATCACATTTATGGGAATTCTGGAAAATTTTATATCAGTCTGAGGTTTTGTTTTCATAACGAAAACAAATAACCACCTCCTTATTTCAGTTATGGTACTTTTATTAAGGAGCGAATAACTGCTTAAGGCACTTAGAAATCATGCCGATTTTTAAAAAAGATAATTGTATATCAAGCTGGTTCCATAGGGCTTCTTGCTCAGAGAGTTTTAAATGAGTGCAGTCCTAAAGTTGTATTCCGTGAGCTCCTATTCAGAAAATAAATGTTCAAAAGGGAATTCAACCACAATTATAGTGTGTTGTTGTTGTTATTGTTAGTTGTTAAGTCATGTCTGACCCATTGCAACACCATGGACAATGTTACTCCAGGCCTTCCTGTTATCTGCCATCCTGTGGTGTACATTTAAGTTCATGCTGACTGCTTCAGTGACTCTATCCAGCCATCTCATTCTCTGCCGTCCTTCTTTTGCCCTCAATCTTTTCCAACATTAGGCTCTCATTCTTCCTTCTCATTTGGTGCCCAAAGTATTTGAGTTTCATCTTTTGGATATGGTCTTCTAAAGAGGTTGATCACCTCTAGGACTGATCAGTTTGATTGCCTTGAAGTCCAAGGAACTCGCAGGAATCTTCTCCAGCACCATAGTTCAAAGGTCTCAAATCTTTGGTACTCAGGCTTCCTTGCGGTCCAACTTTCACAGCCATACATTGCAACTGGGAAAACCATAACCTTGACTATACACACTTTTGTTGAAAGGATGATATTTCTGCTTTTTAGTGTACTGTCTAGATTTGTCATAGCTTTCCTCCCCAGGAGCAAGCATCTTTTAATTTCTTGGCTGCAGTCCCCACCTACATAGTGTGTGGGATACAGCAACTCAAGCACACATTTTAACACTGAGCAAAGATTTCAAGATTAATTTTTATTGGCCTGCTAGTGAGATAAGCTGTAAAAAAAAAGAGAGAGAGAAGAAAAGAAAGGAAAGGAAAAGAAATCTTAATTATAAATTTTTTTCTCTAAAATGAACAATGGGATTATAGATTATCTCAAAGTTTGGAAATTAAATTATTTTATTGCATCCTTCTAAGAAAAACAGGCAACATATAGTATTCTTAAAGGGAGAAAGAATATAAATATAGTCATTTAACTTATTCATATATATACGTATATTAGATTGTATAGTTAGATCTGTCTAGGTTTAGATCTGTCTCCATGGGCTTTAGTTGTGTATTTTTACCCTACAACAAAGAGGAAAAACAGGAACCAATTCATATATTGCAAAACTACAACTCCCAACATTCCTCAGCATTGGCCTTGCTGGTTCTCACATTACCAGTAGTAGTAGTTAAGTAACAATTCTGGAAACTCAAGAATTCCTCATGCTAGCATGTGAACTCACATGTGCATAATGTAAAAATAAATTCCGTGGGTTGCTACATTTTACAAATAGAAACAGTTCTGCAGAACTATTTCTAAACAGACTATTTGTAGATACTTGTGAAAATTTGCCTGGAGGCACAAATTTGAAAGAATCAAAATAATTACGATTAGTCTTCATTTCTCCAGACAGCCCCAATATTTAAAATAACACTCAAATTATACATCCCTCAAATTAAAATAAAAAGAGAGAAACAAAATGGGGTATATTTGAAAGTGGGGGAATCACAGCAGCTGGCATGATAATGAAGCTATTGTCACTTAAATTATCTCTTTTTTTTAAAAAAATTTTTTTTGCCAAAAAGAGATTTGGCATGTAGAATTTAAATCAGCAGATCCTCAACGGGTTGTTGAGAAACAGGGTAATAATTGCTAATGCCTTGAAACAATGAACAGTTACTCTTTTCCAATTATAGGTTCAAAATATGAAAATAAGTGTATAGCAAGAAGATTAGCAGTTTAGTTAACTAAAATGTTCCCTACTTCTAAATCAGTAATCACTGATCCCATAACATGTACTGCTTGTTTCTTTTACAATATGAAATAAAAAATAATTTCTTATTGCAAAGCAAAATCATTATATCCAATACAAGCAGGGGTGGGTTCTAACTTACCTCACCTCCGTTCGCTTCCTCCTGCCTTGAGTGGCTGTGGGTGCATTGCACTTCATATGGCCGTGCCAAGCACGCACTCATACGCAGTGCCAAAAAGTCAGCTTCAAACATGCTCAGAAGCAAAAATCAGCAAAAAATAGAAAATAATAATAATAATAATAAATAATTTTAAAAAGATGGCAACAGTCATGGACCAGAACCGGCTCTGTGACATTCTATAGAACTGGTTAGAACTGATAGGAACCCACCTCTGAGTAGTACGTTGAGGACAATGAGTAGTCCTCAACTTACAACCACAATTGAGCTCAAAATTTATGTTGCTCAATGAGAAATTTGTTAAGTGAGTTTTGTCCCATTTTACAACTTTTCTTACCAAATTTTTAAAGTGAATCACTACAGTTGTCAAATTAATAACATGGTTGCTGAGAGAATTGGGTTTTCTTATAGACCTGGCTTGTCAGAAGGTCACAAAAAATATTCACATGACCCTTGGATACTGTCATAAAGTTGTTAAGTAGATGAATATAAATCACATGACTATGGGGATGCTGCAACAGTCATAAGTATTAAAAATGGGCATAAGTCACTTTTTTCAGTGCCGTTGTAACTTCAAATGGTCACCAAGTGAACCACAGAATAATATTAACAATATTCAGATATATCAATGCTGTCAGCCTCATTATCTTTGATCTTTCCACTACGCTTTGATTGTCATAAGTAATAATAATAATAATAATAATAATAATAATAATTATTATTATTATTATTATTATTATAATTATAATTATTATTATTATTATTTATTAGATTTGTATGCCGTTCCTCTCCAAGGACTCCGAGTAACAGGGGGAGGTGGTAGGGTTTTGGGAGATTTGGAAGAAGGTTTCTGGAGGGGCCCTGATAACTTTTGTTTCTCTGGCGAAGGCCAGGATGAGTTTCTATTCTCCTTAAGAAGAGGTGAGAAGAAAGTCCGTTAGAAGCTGCATTCCATAAGTGTGACGCGAGGGTGAAGATGCGTCCACCTGACAGACGGACAATGGGGATTGGCTATTTCCCAAAGGGGGGCAAGTGGGATTCTTTGATATGGGCAACTATCACACCTTTTTCTTCAGACTTTGCTTTGCTTCTGAGGCATTTCATTTCTGATTTGAGTAAAGTTCACTTTTGAAGTTCAAAATGGACTCTGAGATTTATTTTTCTTAAGTTCTGAATTGCCTGACATTGAGAGTTCCAGGAAGAACGGTTTTGATATCCTCTCCCCATCTTTTCTTACTTGTTGATCTCTAGCCATGCTGTACTAAAAGCCCTAGAATTTCCAGACAAAAAGACTTTTCCTCTTGAAAACATGATCATCGGCTGATTCTCAAAATGCAATTTACTCCTTCAAGAACATTCCATTTCAGGCTATTTACTGATACTTGAGAATTTAGATTATAATGAGCTATGAACCTTGCTGAGATTAAAAGTCCTCTAATAACATATCCAGAGCTACAGTATCTCATGCCAGCTATACAAGCAGAGCACAGAATTGAAAAGTAACTACTTTGTATTCTGGGCAATATGCATGAGCAATATCAAATGCTGGAAAATAATTGCTTGAATTATGTTAAGCCAGGACGTCTTCTCTGCCTTTTTTTTTCCCTAGGGGAGGTGGAGGGGATTTCAACTTGAAATGCCATATACACTCTCTAGCTCTATGCAGACGAAGAAGAAAATATTGAAGGAATTTCCATTCTACCAATATACAGGTGTAACTTGAAAAATTAGAATATCGTGCAAAAGTTTATTTATTTCAGTAATGCTAAATTGGAGTGAAGAATGGAGAGGCACACACTGCAAGAAGCTTGAAGTCCAGTGTGAAGTTTCCACAGTTTGTGTTGATTTGGGGAGCCATGTCATCTGCTGGTGTTGGTCTGCTGTGCTTCATTAAGTCCAGGGTCAATCCAGCTATCAGGAAATTTAGGATGCTTTCTTCCACAGACGAGCTTTATGGAGATGCTGACTTAGCATCTGCCCACACTGCCAAAAGCACCAAAACCTGGTTCTATGACCGTGGGATTACTGTGCTTGATTGGCCAGCAAACTCGCCTGACCTGAACCCCATAGAGAATTGGGGCATTGCCAAGAGAAAGATGGGAGACATGAGACCAAACAATGCAGAAGAGCTCAAGGCCACTATCGAAGCATCCTGGTTTTCCATAACACTTCAGCAGTGCCACAAACCAAGTACAGTACAGTGGTACCTCTACCTAAGAATGCCTCTACTTAAGAACTTTTCTAGATAAGAACCAGGTGTTCAAAGATTTTTTTGCCTCTTCTCAAGAAACATTTTCTACTTAAGAACCCAAGCCCGGAAAAAATTCCCAGGAAATTTGAGAGCGACACGAAGGCCCCACCAATTTCCTGCCATTCCCCCTTTAATCCTGGCCACCTCAGGCTTTTCTGGGCTGCCAGAGGAGCCTTTCGGTGGTGCTTAAGGAGGCTTTGGCAGTCCATAGTGAATGAAGCATTTTCCTTTCTCTGGGCACTTAGAGAGGGAGTAAACCTCTGCCAGCGCCAAGAGAAAAGAAACACTCCCTTCGCTCTGAGCATCCCAGAGCAAACAGAGCATTTTCCTTTCTCTGGGTGCTTGGAGAGGGAAAAAAACCACTTCACTGTGGTGACTCCCTCACTCTGCCTCCCATACACCCAGCGCGATGTTGTCTCCCAGAGTGTCTGGGCGCGGAAAGGCAAAAGGGAGCACTTCACCCCAGTTGGATCAACTTGGCTTCAGCCAAACCGAGAAGTCACCACAGTGAAGGAAAGGCACCGGCTACAAAGCGAGTGAGCGAGAGAAGAGGGGAGCCCTTCAGCATGGGAAGGAAGAGGAAGCAGGTAGCAGCAGCAGCTGCCTTTCGGTCAAAGGAACTAGCGGCTCCCCATTCTTGTCCACTTTGGTTTCTCTCTCTGGTGCAGTGTATAGGAGGCAGCCTCGCGCCGGGTGTATGGGAGGCGCATGTTCCTCCTCGATGCCTCAGAGTCCCTCTTTTTTTAAAAAAGCCTTAAAGTTTTGGATTTTTTTGATTCCCCTCCCCTCCCCTTCTTCCTTTGGCAGTGACTGTCCTCCTCCTCCCACCCAAATTCTGAGCTTTTATTTCTTTCCTAATGGGTTTGCATACATTATTTGCTTTTTTATTGATTCCTATGGGAAAAATTGCTTCTACTTACAAACTTTTCTACTTAAGAACCTGGTCACAGAACGAATTAAGTTCTTAAGTAGAGGTACCACTGTACTGAGTACATATGCTTGCTCATACTTTTCAGAGGTCTGGTATTGTTCTATGTACAATCTTTATTTATTGATTGCATGCATGTAATATTATACTTTTCTAAGATTGTGGATTTGAGATTTTCATGAGCTCTACCCCATAATCATCCTAATTATGACAAATGATGGTGCCTCAGTGGTGCAATGGTTAGAATGCAGTATGCAAGCTACTTCTGCTGACCACTGGCAACCACTTAGAGAGGGCTGTAAAGCACTGTAAAGCGTTGTATAAGTCTAAATGCTATTGCTAAATCATGGCTTGAACTATCTTGCCTTGCAAGTAATCTGTCTCTCTCATATAGTACACTTCACCTTTTCAGTTGCATTACTGAAATAAATGAACTTTTGCGTGATATTCTAATTTTTTGAGTTCCACCTGTAGTTTCTCCCATTGCAAAACAATGATGCCCAAAAACAAAAGCCCCTAGCAATAGTCTCTTATTTATGCTGTTATCTAGCCTGTCATATTAAATATAACTGGAATGACACATCTTGATAAGTCATAGTGTTTTTGTTGGTTTGTTTGTTTTCTGCTTACTACAATGTGCTACTATCAGTGAATAAACCATAGTTTGGCTTAGGCTAGTAAACCACTTTCCAATCATAATTTGGTGTTAGCTTATTATTCATATTCAATGCATCATATTAAACCAAATGTTTAAAAGCTCTGGTTAAACAAAAATGAACAAGTCACAGTTGTGAGATGTAACTCTAACCTTATTACAATAAATCCCACTAATTAATTTTAGAAGATATGGAATCATATGCAGCATCTGTCTCATTTGTCCACAATTCATCCTTAGCCATTTCAATGTTGAGTTCTCTGTTTTCTCTCAGTACAGGTCTTGATGGATGAATGATATGTGTGGCCTTGTTCTCAATCTTGTAGATAACACAGTTGGGGTTGGCATCTGCTGAACTCCTATCTGACTACTGCTGCACTCATCACTCCTATGAGGATTGATAGACCTGTGTTCAGAGACTGTCCAAGTGTCAGGTCCCTGGTGCAAAGCATCTTTATTCTGATAGTTTGAATAGCTGCTGCTTCTATGCTATCTGCTCTGCCATACTTTAAGGAGAGCCATCGTCTACCAATCATTATCCTTAAATTGTTTCTGCAGTATTGCTTTAACACAAGGATCTGCAATCTTAAATAGTCTAAAAGCCATTTGGACCTATTTCCCATAGAAAAGAAAACACTGGGAGCCACAAAATCTGGGTGGGTGGGGCCAACTCAAGGACATTCCCACCCAGTCACATGACCTGCCCAAGCCATGCCTCCCTGGGTTTTGTGGCTCTGGTTGTTTTTGGTGAGAAATCTTTTTCTCTCCCTCTCTCTCTCTTCTGTTTTTCTCTTATTCTTCTCCCTCCCTCTTTCTTTCTTTCTTTCTTTCTTTCTCTTTCTCTCTCCTTCTCTCTCATTTGTTTCCCTCTTTCCCCTCTCTCATTCTCTCCTTCCAGCTCTCTCTCCTTCTTCTATCCATCTCCCTTTTCTGCCTCGTTTCTTTTTTCCTCTCTCATACTCCCTCCATCATTTTCTCATTTTTTTCTCTTTTTCTCCCCTTTTCTCTCTCATTTCTCTCTCTTTCATTTGTTTTTCTCTTATTCCTCTCCCTTTCTTTTTTTCTTTCCTTCTTTCACTCCCTTTTCTCTCTTTTCCCCTTTCCATCTCTTATGTCTCTCTCCCTTTCTCTCCCTTTCTCATTTGTTTCTCTCTTTTTCCTCTCTCTTATTCTCTCATTTCCTCTCTCTCTTATTCTCAACAGCACCAAGAAGTACCAGAAGATGCACCCATGAGATGAAAGGCAAGTACAGGGGCACTTAGCTCCTGCTCTGGAATATGGAGCGTGTCTCCATTCTTGCCTTTGCCTTTACCTTCTCAGGCCAGGCAAGGAGTAATTGGGAGGGGAGGGTAAGGGGCAGGGCCAGCCATCTGACAAGAAGCCATAGCAGGGGTTGCCAACACCCGCTATAATCATGCAACCACTCAATGCCTCATTAATGAGATATATGAGAACTTGGCTGGGAGGCAGAACAAATTATATTGATGTATTTTCCCATTGATTCAATGCATATTGATGCAACTATCATCCTGCTTTTGAGCTGTTCAAGAAACCATAGTTAAAATACCATGATTTAGAAAAATACAAGAACCTGAAGTCTGCCTTAATTAGTGATATTTAATTTCTAGATTTGCCTAAATACTTAGATTCTACTCTCTCAGGCATAAACTATTATGAAGTCTGAATCCAGCAGGCTATGTATTCAGCATTTTTTAAATCTAGCACTGAAATGATTTTGAAATCCTTGACATACTCTTTCCTTTAAAAAAGGCGAATGTCAATAACAACAAAGCAAAGATCAAGCAGGTTTGAATGACAAATAAAAAGAAGAAGACTGAACTAAAAAGAGGAAAAGGACATAAGGGTCAAAAGAGAGAAACAGAAATATGAAGACAGCAGTCTCCTTCAGTTTCCTGCAGGGAAGTGAGCCTTTAAAAACCCACAATGGCTGTCAATTAAAGGTAGCAGGGCCAACGAAATAATACCACACAGAATCAAATTATTTTTAGAAAAGTGAACATTTAGAAATCAGAAAAATAGTCCATTGATTATTGCATTCTCCCCTTGTCCAAATCCCTAAATAATCTAACATTTTACCCAAGAAAATGTTTATAGAGCATTATAGGATGACTATTTATTCAACAAATCATTGGGAACCCCTGTGAGACAAGCAATGACAGAGGACATAACTTTTTAATTGATGATTTTGCACCTGTGCATAATTAATTATCCAGGGAAACTCACTTGATATACTGTGTAAGTTTTTTGGCATTCCGCAAAGCTATGATTATACCAAAAAGCTCACATGAACTATGAAATGATTGATGTAGCATTACTTTTTTACCATATTTTGTCAGATTGTTGTTCTGACCATAAAATCCTAGGTGTCAAACCCATTTTGATGGGACCAATTAATTAAAATCTTTAATTAAATATTTTTAAAATATTATGTTTCATGGAAGATTAATACTCCTTTTGATAAAAATATAGTTGAATGATTCCCTCCTGCCTGTTTTTATGGGCTTTGTGTATTTTGATGTATGTCTTCCAGGACAAACGGAATACTAATTACCTAATTAAATAAATAATTTATGTAACACTACTGATCTTATACAGCAATATAACTCTAAATTTAAGTATAAAATGTTTAAAACAAGACAGCCAATATAAAATAAAATTAGACTTTTCTTCCTACACTAACAACCTACTTAAATGCTAATTTTGCAAGAAAAATAGAATAAAGCTACATTCTTGCATATTTAGCCAAGCTGTAAAATCATGTGAAGTGATAATTTCACTTCACTCCATACTAGCTTATTTTTATTTGTATACTGGATCCAAATCCAAACAACACACTTTCTAAAGCATGTGAAAAATATCATACGGTATTGTGTCACAAGATGAGTGCCACAAAGGTAGTTAAAGGAAACTCTAACTCTTCCAAACAACTCCTTCCTCAGCCAAAAGGCATTATTATATCCCAATTTGTCCTACTTAGTTCTACAGTCCTACTTGTTGTTAATGAAAGGGGAAAAACACCGTGATAAGATAGAAAGTGATAGGAAAACATAGTACATTTATGTAGAAACTTGAGTGGAAGTTTGAATGGGAAACATATGGTAAGGTAGCTCTACATGGGGCTACTCTTGAAGAGTGTTCACCTTTTTGAACTGGAAAAGGTGCAAAAATGGGCAACAAGAATGATAAAGGAAATGGAGCACCTCCCTTATGATACCAGGTTGTAATGTCTTGGTCTCGTCAGCCTTGAAATACGGCGTTTAAGGGGTGACTTGATCAAAGTGTATAAAATCATGCATGGGATAGAAAAGGTGGATAGAGAAAAATTATTTTCTCTATCACACAATACTAGGACAAGGGGGCACTCCCTAAAGCTCATAGGTTAGAAAATGAGGACAAATCAAGGGAAATATTTCTTCACCCAGAGGTTCGTTGGTTTATGGAATTCACTTCCAGAAGAGGTCGTGACAGCTGTCAGCCTTGATAACTTCAAGGCAGGATTAGACAGATTCATGGATGCCAAGTGTATCGGTGGTTATTGAGGCAGGCAGGATTCCCTTGAGTACCATTTGTTGGGGGTCAGGGGAAAGGGAGGGTCTTGCCTTCTCTTTCTGCTCAAGATGCCCATGGACAATTGGTGGGCCACTGTGTGATACAGAATGATGGACTCGATGGGCTTTGGCCTGATTCAGCATGGCTCTTCTTATGTTCAGAGACTGCAGATAGTCCAGAATGCGGCCACACGAGCTGTCATGGGTATACCCTAGGTACACTCATATAACACCAACGCTCCGCATCCTGCACTGGCTGCAAATTAGTCTTCGGTCACAATTCAAAGTGTTGGTTATTACCTATAAAGCCCTATATGGCTTAGGACCAGACTATTTATGGGACAATCTTCTGCTGCATAATTTCCAGAGACCAAATAGATTTCACAGAGTCAGCCTTCTCCGGATCCCGTTGGCTAAGCAATGCAGGTTGGTGGGCCCATGGTGGAGGGCTTTCTCTGTGGCTGCCCCAACCTTATGGAATCAGCTACACCCTCCCCGATGTCTGTACTGTTCCCACCCTACTGGCCTTCCAAAAGGCCATGAAGACTTGGCTTTGTCAGCAGGTCTGGGGGTCATGAATAAGTTCTTGTCACGGCCAAATTGTGACTGATTCTGTATGTATGTGTGAATGATCGGATAGTTTGTCAGGGTTTTATTATGGAGTGTTTTATTGTTTTTATTAACTAATATTTGACTTTATTATTTGTTGTTGTAAGCCACCCTGAGTTCCAATGGGATTGGGCAGCATAGAAGTCAAATTAATTAAATTAATCTGTAACTCATGATCCAAATATGCCTTGAACGCATGAAGGGTATAGCCAAGAGAACAGTTTAAGATGCACATGACAGTATTTTTAAATACCTAAAGCAGGGTTGGCAAATTCAATTTCACTGATGTTGTGTTTGACCTCAGGGGGAAAAGGTCAGGGTAGGTGTGACCAGCTCAACGTCACTTGTGTCAGTGGTGCCCATGGTGATCCTTGTGGGGCTGGGGGGGATCCTCCTGTAGCCCTCTGCTACCAAAAAAGGAACCTGGGAAGGCTGTGTGTGGCGCAAGCTCCGTTTTCACTGGCACTGGCATCACGGGCCAGTCCTTTGCTATTTCCAGAGTGGCCTCATGGGCAGATCTAAGCACCCTGTGAGACAGATCTGGCCTTTGGGCCTTGAGTTTTACACTCCTGATCTAAAGGGCATTCACATACTGTAGGTGAGAGAAAAGATAACTCTTCTGCTCTAGATGCAGGTCTAGATCTCTTGGGATGGGCTTAAATTACAGCAGGAGCAGTTTAACAATAGAACTAAGCACTGGGCACAAATTGGGACTCTCTTCATCTTGAGCTCTTCAAAGAAAAGATGGATGACTATTTGCTTGGTTGTTCTGGATCTTGTTTTTGAAATGTAAAGAGCACGGTGAGAATCAAAGTCTAAAATTTTGGTGAGGGAGGATTATTTAGACTTTAGGGTAGAAAATAATTATTTATTATCTCTCAAACCCAGTCTTTGAATGATAAATTTTACAAATCTACCATACTACTGTAATCCTGTATCCTTGCAAGCCATAGATTTCCAGTGCTCAAGTCTTTATATAAAAAGGAAACCATAGGAAAAAGACTTCTTTGAATAATCTCTTCCAAAATTAACATTTTGAGAGTGCATTTTGTACTCACCATACTTTTGGGAGCATAAGACACACATTTTCACCCCCTAAGAGAGGGTGGAATTGTCAGTGCGTCTTAAACAGCCATTTTTGGCTTCCCAAAGCCCCACTTCCACATTCCATTTTTGCCCATTTTTTGCAAAAATGGCGTGCTAAGTGTTTTTGGGAGGCCTGCAAAATGGTCCTGAGGATTGTGGAAAGGCAAAAACACCCCCATTTTTGTGAAAAATGGGCCCATCTTTGCAAAAAAATGGTGTGTGCAGAGGGCTTGGAAGGCTTGAAGAATGCTCCTAGGGGCCAGGGAGGACAAAAAAATATTTTTTCTTACTTACTGCTTTGAAATATTGGTGCGTCTTATACACCAGTGAGTCTTATAGTCCAAAAATATGGTAATTAGACATCAAATTCAGTAGAAAGATGGTTTTTCATTGTGAAATAGGCTTATTGTCTTTGGTTCTATTTATCCATACTAAAGGAAGAAATATCTGGTTATTGTAATAGTAAGTAGATTTGGAATTCCAAACAGTTGCACCAAGTTCTAGTTATTTGCATCATGAAACTCATTAAATCCTGCTTTTGTTCCCTAAACAGTTTTGACAACAACTGTTATTCTCAAGTATTGTCTTCATCACCTAGAAAATCATTTAAATGAATTGGACATCTGTGGCATTCAATTGAGTGGTGATCTGCATAACAATATCTGTACTTAATGAAGCAAGATATTGGTGGAAAATCATTTTTATTCTTGTATCATTAATAAGGAATTGTCTGATTCACTTGTGATTGTTTTAAAATTGCAAAGAACATTAGGTTACGCTATTAGTCTCTCCACAGTTTTAAAAAGTAAAAATCAATATTGCAGCATTCAAACATGAGAGAAAAAGCCTGTAAATATAATGGCTTTATTTGTTTTTTTAACAAAATAACTAAAATCTAATCTAATGTCTGGGGAAATTCATATTATTTCAAACTATAAAGAAGAAAAGGATAGAATATATGTAAATCTGCTTTTTCAGTCAGCCATAAAACCAAAGTTCCATATCTCACTTGAGGGAAAGTAATAGGAAAGACCAGTGGACCCCTGGAATGGGGAAAAAATGTTGCTCTGGTAGGAAAAATGGAGCTGTGCGTTCTGCTCCAGCTTACCTGCGCATGCGCGGAAGCAAAAAATGCCAAAAATTGGAGAAATCTTGCACGAGATTTGGCTTCTGTGCATGGGCAGAAGCCACATCTTACGCCTGGAGCATTCCAGTAGCACCAGGAAATAGCGGCCCTTCATTGGGAAAGACCCAATAACAAAGCTGAGTCGATTCAAATGCAACATCAAACCACAGTTGAGCCTCAAATGAATAAGCCCTAGAATTCTGTTTCCAACTCTTCTTTTTCATAATAATTCCGTCATTTGAATACGATGCGGCCACCAGTAATTTTATTTCATTCAGACTGAGAAGCTAGAGTTTTGCACTTGGCATGTAAACCAACAGACAATTCAAACAGTGATCTGATTTTTAAGTCAAAATGATAAAATGTGGATTACTGCAAAGAAGATGCCAAAAAAGTTATTGTTCTGCAGAAGGAGAGAACATGGAATCCCAATCTTGTCAGAGCTCTTTCATATATGGCCGAACACAAAATGGGATGGATGAGAGCAAGCAAATCAAAGCTTAATCCCCACTCAAACAGACTTGTGTATTCAAAGTGTAATTTGAGGCTATCTATAAAGAAAAGAAGTTTTAAAGATGTTTAAATATATTTATCAATGAAACTGGCTGTGATACTTTCTGTATGAAATGCAACTTATCTTAATTATTTATATTCTGGTAACAGAATAGTCCAAAATATCACAGTTCAGAAGCATCAACTAGTAGAGAATTCAATGGTCTGGCTGCTGTTGGTCAAGGTGCTTAGAAGGTGTAATAGCCTTCTATTATAGATAAAGCATGAATATGTGTTTGTGTATTATTGAATTTATTTAATTATTCATCAAATGGATATAACCACCATCTCACAAGAAGTAACTCTGGGCAGAATACAGTACAACAATTAGGTCTGTGCTGTGTTCTAGAAGCAATAATTTGGAGAATACCTGGATGTGTACCATGAATATACAGGCATTCCCTTAATACATGGGTGACAAACTTGATTTCATTGAGGGCTGCATCAGGGTTGTGTTTGACCTCTGGGGGCCAAGATAGGCATAACCATGGTGGGCATGGACAGCTCGACGTCACTCGTGTGAGGGGCACCTGCAGTGGCCCAAACACTCTGCCAGAGAAAACTGGCTTCCGAGCTGTGTTTTCGGCTGCGATGGCCTCCTACAAACTTCTCCCAGTGAAAAAGGAGCTTGGGAGAGCCACACATGTTCCTCAAAAACTCCATTTTTGACTGTGATGGCCTCCTATAACCCTCTGTCAGCAGACATGGGTTCCTCCCAGTTCGGTAGCAACCCGCTGGCGATGTCATGATGATGTCACAGAACCTGATCGGTTGGTGCCAGTCTGTGGAGGCCACCATCTTTTTTTTATTTTTTGAATTTTTTCTGATTTGTTTCCCTATCGCGCTTGTGCAGAAGCTGGGTTTCTGGCACTACACATAAGTCACTATCTTGTTTTGTTTTTTTAAAAAAATCTGGATTTTCTTGGTCACTGCCCAACAAGACATGGCCACGCAGCACGGGTGGAAGCAAACCAGCAGTGAGGTAAGTTAGAACCCACCCCTGTCGATCAGTGAAAATGGAGCTTGGGAGGGCCGGAGGTGGCCCTTGCAATCTTCAGTTTAGGCTGAAACATTCTTCTGCAACCCTCTACCAGTGAAAACAAGCTCAGAAGGGCCACACAGGCCACTCCTTTGACATTTCCAGGGCATCCCCATAGGCCAGATCCAGTCCCCGGGCCTTGATTTGACACTTCTGCCTTCAAATGTGGCCTGCTTGCTGCCAGGGAAGCAAAGAAAAGACACAACTTTAAGAAGTTGCTATAGATCAAGGGTCCCCAAACTTGGCAACTTTAAGACTTGTGGACTTCAACTCCCAGAATTCTCCAGCCAGCTATGCTGGCTGGAGAATTCTGGGAGTTGAAGTCCACAAGTCTTAAAGTTGCCAAGTTTGAAGACCTCTGCTATAGATGGAACATACGTACACAGGTACATTCCAAATCAGGTTTTCCCTGCAGAACCCAGATAACTATACTGGCCCAACTGATATTTAGGAGCCGGGGTGGCACAGCAGGTAGGGTGCTATACTGCAGGTCACTGAAGCTGACTGTAGATCTGTAAGTCAGCGGTTCAAATCTCATCACCGGCTCAAGGTTGACTCAGCCTTCCATCCTTCCGAGGTGGGTAAAATGAGGACCTGAATTGTGGGGGCAATATGCTGGCTCTGTTTTAAAAAGTGCTATTGCTAATATGTTGTAAGCTGCCCTGAGTCTAAGGAGAAGGGTGGCATAAAAATCAAATAAAGTAAGTAAGTAAGTAAGTAAGTAAGTAAGTAAGTAAGTAAGTAAGTAAGTAAATAAATAAATAAATAAATATTATCAGGAGTGAAGGAGGGAGTCATAACTAACCTAAAACATCCTTCCACTGAGAGGCATTGCTTATCAAAAGAAGATGTGTGTTATTCAGTTATTAAGACATTTCTCATTGCTCATGGACATAATTTCACCTAGATTGTATCTTAGGTCCTAAATTCTTGAAAATTCATGTCTGTATGATAGGGACAGTATCTAGCCACCTGGTCTTCTGTTGACCTCTTCTATTGTCAGTGAGTTAACTTAGAAAAAATATAACAATTTATTTATTTATTTATTTATTTATTAGTTGGACTTGTATGCCGCCCCTCTCCGGAGACTCGGGGCGGCTCACAACAAGTAAAAACAGTCACAACAATCCAATTAATTAAAATATTTAACGATTTAAGAAAACCCCATGTAATAGCAAACACACACACAAGCATACCATGTATAATTAACATGCCCAGGGGAGATGTTTAGTTTCCCCATGCCTGACGGCAAAGGTGAGTCTTAAGGAGTTTTCGGAAGGCAGGAAGAGTAGGGGCAGTTCTAATCTCCGGGGGGAGTTGGTTCCAGAGAGCCGGCGCCGCCACAGAGAAGGCTCTTCCCCTGGGACCCGCCAACCGGCATTGTTTAGTTGACGGGACCCAGAGAAGGCCCACTCTGTGGGACCTAATCGGTCACTGGGATTCGTGCGGCAGGAGGCGGTCTCGGAGATATTCTGGTCCGATGCCATGAAGGGCTTTAAAGGTCATAACCAACACTTTGAATTGTGACCGGAAATTGATCGGCAGCCAATGCAGACTGCGGAGTGATGGTGAAACATGGGCGTACCTAGGTAAGCCCATGACTGCTCTCGCAGCTGCTTTCAGTTACTTTTTATTACATGTTGCTTATGGTTGTCTATAGTTTTTAAGTAATAAATCCATTTAAATAATAAATCTCATTTCATTCCAGTCAGCTCCTTGACTTCAAATTTTCTGCATAATAGCTTATGGCAAACAGCAGTTTCAATCACTTTAAATTAAGCTTTCCCAAAGTTAAGAAAATGATTTAGGGGAAGAAAAATCTAATTTAAAATGATTGAATCAGTTGTTTGCCACAGGCTATTATGCAGAAAATTATAAAATATTATCTTTTTGGCCAAGTTATCTGAAGAGTCTGTCATAACCTGCCAGAACTCTTCCCCTTTGTCCCGTGTTTCTTACTGCCAATCCTTCAATTGGCAAATAAAGATGATAAAACTTGCAAAGGATTGCTTCTTTTTTAAGGAAATAAATCACATAGGGTATCATTGTTCATTTTTTTGCCAGTTGTTATACTTTTTTATAATAATAATTTAATAATAATAATAATTTATTAGATTTGTATGCTTTTCAAACCCAACCCCAAACATTAGTGGGATTGTTTAGTTTGGGGCTGGATTTGAAAAGCAGAAAAATACAATGAAAACATGAAATTAAAATAATTTTGTGTAGACTGATGAACACTAACTACTAACTATGCTTTAGAGAATTGATGGCAAATCTATTGCATGCGTGCCACAAGTGGCATGCGAAACCATATTGGAGGGAATTGCGAGGAGCTGCTGTATATCAGCTCCAGCGCGTATGTGTGCCCTGGCCAGATGATTTTCAGCCTTTTCAGGGAACTTCCCTGAAGCCCCAACGTCCTGCCTGTCAATGACTACTTCAGCTTCAACTGCAACAACACAAGAGCACGCAACAAATTCAAACTTAATATTAATTGCTCCAAGCTTGACTGTAAAAAACATGACTTTAGCAATCGAGTTGTCGAGGCGTGGAACTCCTTACCGGACTCAGTAGTGTCAACCCCTAACCCCCAACATTTCTCCCTTAGACTATCCACGATTGACCTCTCCAGGTTCCTAAGAGGTCAGTAAGGGGCGTACATAAGTGCACTAGCCTGCCTTTCGTCCCCTGTCCAATTGTCTCTCCTTATCTCTTACATCATATACATTTTCTTCCTTCATATATCTTCTCTATTTTTATATCTTCTCTTTATATATAACACTTCATGTCTATTCTCTTCAATATGAATTGTGTATTGGACAAAATAAATAAATAAAAATAAATAAGTGTGAAAAATGGCCCAACCAATAAACTGGAAGTTTGGAAAAACATCCCCTTTTGGCACACGAACCAAAAAAGGTTCGTCATCACTGCTTTTAGGGTATTCAGGTTTTAATATCATTAACCTAGATTGCAGCATGATTCATCTTGACTGTTGTTTATCTAACAATATCATTAAGATTGGTAGTCTGCTAATTAAAGCGGCTGACCCACTTATCTTTTATCATTGAAAACACAGAAAGTCTTGTTTTCAAAATATTAAGCATTGCAATTATCGCTGATGGCAGATATTGAAATCAGTATTTACTGAGACCATCACAACTTTTAATACAGAGTTGTATGTTGGCATAATTTACAATGTTCTTTTGCTTTTCCTTTGCTTTTAAATGTTTCATTGGAAATATGTCCACAAGCAAAATATATTACATATCTTAACCAATACAATCCAGATTTCAACGTTGCAATCCATATTTTTCCTATTTTAATACTTAAGTGTTTATAGAGACACAAATAATTTTTGCTACTGAGCCAGAGCTATAAATATGCCATGCTTTGCCTGACATTTAAAATGGAGCTTCATACTGCACTGTGTAATTACTATAGTAATGTTTGGTGTGTCAGAGGGACTAAACTTATTCATGGGATCCCAATGGTTTTACGAGAATGAAATATGCGTAGAGGGAGAAGGATTCAATTCCCCTAGCACAATGCTGCATTAATGCCATTGTGGATGTGAAGCGCTCACCGGTCAGTTTAATGAATTGTGAGTAATGCGACCCATCAGCCAGAAAAGGAAGAACTTGCCTTTCAACATCTGCTGTTTAATTGTCTTTCAAGAATTCAAAAACTAAATATGGAGGAGTGGGTGAAAAGGCTGAAAAGCAGTAATGGCAGTTTTGCAGATTCTGTGCAGTTGCTGTCTCACTCCTCCTCGCCACTTTAGTTACCCCTCAAAATCAACCTTTTTCTTTCTTTGGAAAAACCATAATTTTGCAGTTGTGTACAGGTAGTCCTTGACTTACAACAGTTCACTTAGTGACTATTCAAACTTACAACGGCACTGAAAATGGAATGGAATGAAATGGAATGGAATTTTATTGGCCAAGTGTGACTGGACACACAAGGAATTTGTCTTGGTGCATAGGCTCTCAGTGTACATAAAAGAAAAAGATACATTTGTCAAGAATCATGAGGTACAACACTTGATTCTCATAGGGGTCAAATAAGCAATGAAGAAACAATCAATATGAATAAAAATCTTAGGATACAAGCAACAAGTTACAATTATACAGTCCTAAATGGGAGGAAAAAGATGATAGGAATGATGAGAAAAACTAGTAGAAATAGAAATGCAGACTTAGTAAAAAGTTGACAGTGTTGAGGAAATTATTTGTTTAGTACAGCGTTTCCCAACCGGTGTGCCGCGGCACACTAGTGTGCCGCGAGACACGGCCAGGTGTGCCGCGAAGCCTAGGGAAGCTCCAGCTGGGCGGGGCGCTGCCGGTGCCGGACCGCCGGTGCCTCGGACCTGGAGCTCCCACTCGCAGCTGTCCCCCGGCTACTGCCCGATGCAGCTGTTTCCGACACTCTCCTGCTGGGTCCCAAAGAAGGAAGGCGGGAAAAAGGAGAGCTTCATTATTCGCGCCTCCTTTTTCCCACCTTCCTTCTTTGGGGCCCAGCAGGAAAGCGCTGGAAACAGCGGCATCTGGCAGTAGCCGGGGGATAGCTGCGAGCAACATTCCCCGTAAGCTGCCCCCTCTCCTCCTCCGCCGCCGCCGCCTCCTTTCTTGGGGCACGATCTGCCCCCTCTCCTTTGCCGCCGCTTCCTGACTTGGGGCGAGCAATCCGGGAGTCCGGGACTGTGTGGCTTTGCGCCATGAAGAGAAAACGGCCGACTTTTCCCTGCTACCCGGGCCGTTTTCTCTTCATGGCGCAAAGCCACACAGTCCCGGACTCCCGGATCGCTCGCTTCTCCGGTCAGCAAAGCCATCTGCCCAGGAAAGTGCCGCGCATTGAAAAAGTGCGATGCTTTTCCGGCAGCCGGCTTGCTGGCTGGAGAAGCGAGCGATCAGGGAGTCCGGGACTGTGGCTTTGCGCCATGAAGAGAAAACGGCAGCAGGGAAAAGTCAGCCGGGCTAACGGGAGGCGGCGTGTGGCTGGGCGCTGGGGACGTCTGGGAGGGCGAGGGGGCTGATAGCTGCTGCCTCTTAGCTGCAGAGTCGGCGGGCGGAGGCGAAGACAACAGCTCTCTCCCTCCACTCTCTCCGGCTCTCTCACTTTCTTTTTCTCTCTGTTGCCGGCGTGGTGAACGAGAGAGAAAGAGAGAGAGAGAAAAAGGAGGGGAGAGAGAATGAGAGAGAAAGAAAGCAAGAGAGAGAGAGAAAGAGAGGGGGAAGGAGGGAGAGGGAAAGACATAGAGGGAGGGAAGGAGGGAGAGAGAAAGAGAGCAAAAAAGAGAGGAAGAAAGAAAGAAAGAGGGATGGAGAGAGAGAAAGAAGGGAAGGAAGGGAGAGAAAGAGGGAGGGAGAAATAGAGTGAAATGGAGGAAGAGATTTTTTTTGTCCAAACTTTTCTTTAGTGCCCCCCCGCCCCCCCCCTCAGTGTTCCCCAGAATTTTGAAAATATGAATAATGTGCCGCGGCTCAAAAAAGGTTGGGAAACACTGGTTTAGTAGAGTGATGGCGTTTGGGGGGAAAACTGTTCTTGTGTCTAGTTGTCTTGGTGTGCAGTGCTCTGTAGCAACGTTTTGAGGGCAGGAGTTGAAACAATTTGTGTCCAGAATGTGATGGGTCAGTAAATATTTTCACCACCCTCTTTTTGACTCCTGCAGTGTACAGGTCCTCAATGGAAGGCATGTTGGCAGCAATTGTTCTTTCTGCAGTTCTGATTATCCTCTGAAGTATGTGTCAGACTTGTTGGGTTGCAGAACCAAACCAGACAATTATGGAGGTAAAGATGACAGACTCTGTAGAACTGTATCAGCAGCTCCTTGGGCAGTTTGAACTTCCTGAGCTGGCGCAGAAAGAACATTCTTTGTTGTGCTTTTTTTATGGGTTTTTTTTAAATGTTAGGTGACTTATGATTTAGGACTGTTTTTCACATGGACTTTGTAATGTCCCCATGATCATGTGATGAAAATTCAGATGCTTGGCAACTGATTCACACTGATGACCATTGCTGTGTCCATGCACGGATTGCTTCTACCGCCACTACCAATGCACTGCGCACGTAGCATCAGTCGTGTTGCATGTGCGCATGTGTGTCCCCTGTGTGGTTTTGCTCCTGCACATGCGCAGGAAGTAAAAATGTGAGGAAATCTTGTGACGGGGTGCACTTGTGTGTGAGATTTCAGCAATTTTTTGCTTCCACGCATACACAATCTGGTGTGCTGTACGCTACCATACAGCAAACCACTACTGTCTGTGTCCCAAGGTCACATGATCCCCCTTTTGCAACTTTCTGACAAGCCAAGTCAATGAGGAAGCCAGATTCACTTAACAACAGTCTTACCGACTTTTTTTGATGATTGATGTCAGTTACTAACAAAATACTGCATTTTATTTATGGAAAATTAGATGGTATACTTCATTGTTCAAATGTATGTTGAAAGGATTTTATTTTTTTAATGACCCAGGGGAAAAAAACAAAAAAAACAGTCTTACTGCCTTATCAATTCATTTAACAACTGGGGCAAGAAAGTCATAAAATGAGTCAAAGCTCACTTAACAAATGTCTCATTTGTCAATAGAAATTTTGGGCACATTTGTGGTCGTAAGTTTATTTATTAGATTTGTATGCCGCCCCTCTCCGGAGACTCGGAGCTGAGCACCTCCTGTACTCCAGAATGAATTATTTTAAATGTGAAAAATGGAAACAAGCCCAGGTCATCAACCATGGTTTGAAGTGCCCCCACCAATCTGCCCATCTAAAAAAAAAATTGCTTGAACAACAGAATATATTCCTATAAATTTTCCACTCTTTACATAAAGCAATTCTCTTGACCCAGGCAAGCAATTTTCAACATTGTATGCAAAAACCCCTGATAAAAAGATTCATCTGTTCTTTAGATAAATTCAAAATCTAAAGACTGAAATGGCTAGTCCTTTGGGGACTTGTCTTTTCCCAGAGCTCCCAAGATCATCAGGTCTAAATCCCCCTACAATCCATGGCCACTCAAAACAGAATCAAATGCTTCCCAATTCCTAATTATAGCTTTGTCAGAAAAGGTAAGAAAACAGGCGTTCAGAATTCTTTCAGGCTCAGTGCATCTGAAGCATCCAATTATTTTCTGCAAAACTGGAAAAAAAACGCATCTGAACACTACAGGTATTTTTTCACCCACCAACGTTTTCAGATTATGCATTCAGTCAATGCTTATAAGAAGAGGGGGGAAATATTGGTTGATTCTGGCCCTTCTTCCTATGTTAACTAAATATGGAATTGGAATAGCAATCGCACTATGAATGTTCAAACATCTATCACCACATCTTAGAAAGGCTGCCTACCTTCATTCTTAAGAAGCACCTAGATTTCTTTTCCCCCTTTGTTACATTTTGTGTCTGATTTTATTTTAATCTAGAGTTGTATCACTTGCTTTAAGTCTTATCAGTATAAATGTTTCCCTTGACAGATAAAATATTTTTTCTTAATTCCCTCACCTATTTTCAATAGTTGCTCATTAGTATTACCAGACTGCTGTCTATTGTCAAGTGAAATAGCATTCAAGATATACCTGTAACATTCTGATTCTCTTATACCCAAAAATAGATGTATTGCTAAGCATGGAAAAGACAATGAAGGCTGGCTTTTTTATACAGGTCGTTCTCAACTTACAACAGTTCATTTAGTGAGAGTTTGAAGTTATAACAGCACTGAAAAAAGTGACTTATGGCAGTTTTTCACCATTACCACCTTTGAAGCATCCCCATGATCACGTGATCAAAATTCAGATGCTTGGCAAGTCAAGGATTACCTGTAATGCGAGTGCCACTAACATGGAGAAGTTTTGAATTATGATATCAATCTAGTTACCTACCTACCTATCTACCTACCTACCTATCTCTCTGTCTATTCGGCTTCTATGCTGCCCAATCCCATAGGACTCAGGGCGGCTAAATCCTATACAGAGTCCCCATGTCCAGGTATTGGTGTTCATCCTCACCACCAATTTACCATATCTTTGCCAGCCCTTGACCCTGACTTTTTAAACACCAGGTTCGTTTGTTATAAATCTCCTCTCCTCCACAACTTGATTGTAGATAGGGAAGCTGACCTGGCACATGTATTTATGACATCTAGGTAGGTCCAAAGGAAGGTATGTTTCAGATTTGTGACTACACAAGACTCGAAGGGAGGCATGGAGTGACTATTGTTATTTGGGTTTCTTTTTAATTATAAAGCTGTGGGGTTGGGCTGCTTCAAAATTGAATGGTAGATAGCTAACTAGATTGAAAACCACCATTGTCTTATTTCCTGTTATCCCTTGACAAACACAGCTTCCATTGCTTTTCACAATTTATAACTTCACAAATCTGAACCTGCCTCTAGTTCAGATTTGTGAGAAAAAATTCACAAAAGAGAAACATTTAATTTCTCTTCCTACAGTTTGTATCTGCCTTTCTTATTTTTATTAGCAGTCTATTTTTCTAACTTATCAATATAGTTTTGAATTGTTGTTGCTGTATTATTATTATTATTATTATTATTATTATTATTATTATTATTATTATTATTATTATTTTGCCTTCCAGAGCATTAGCCAACCTACCAAACTGTATATCAACTGAAAATCTAAAGGACATTATTTCAACCTCCTCATCCAAGTCTTCTTTTTTTTAAGTACATGGACAGGACCAAACTTCTTGTACCTTCCTGAATGTTTTATACTCTAATATAATGAGGACTTGCTGATAAGCATACTCAAAGCACCCAAGGAATTATTTTAATGTATCCTCTAACTGTCATTTTATCAATCTATAAGTAATTGGCATGCTAATCAGAATGTCATAGGATACTTTGTCAAATGCTTTTCTAAAATTACAATATATACTGTTTTTATATTTATATATTTTACTGTAAACTGCCCAAAGTCCCTCTTTGAGAGAGATGGGCAGTTCAAAAATGTGGAAATAATTAAATAAAGATTCCTATAGTTGTATAAGTTCCTGCAGTCTAGTGTTTTAAGCATCAGGCTAGGAACCAGGAGACTGTGGGTTTTAGTCCCACCTTAGCTAATGGTTGAGTGACTTTGAGCCATTCATTCCTCTCAGCTCAATTCATCTCACTGGGGAATCATGAGGAAAATGAGAGGAGAAAGAACATTATGTTCACCACCTCAAGATATTTATAAAAATAAAAAGTAGAATTTTTAAAAACATTTTTAAAAGACTTGAACTTGACAAACTCTATACAGTTTACACCCAGAGAGTGAAGGAATAGCACTTGTTTTTTTCCTATTATATATCTCTTTTGGTCAGAATATTTTTGTATTGATTACCTTGATGTGATTACCTTGATGTGATATATAAATTTTAAACAAATAAATCAATTTTATATTTTTTCCTTTCCTTTACACCAGTGTTTCCCAAACTTTTTTGAGCCGCGGCACATTATTCACACTTACAAAATCCTGGGGAACATTGAGCGGGGGGGAGGGGGGAGCGGGGGGGGCTAAAAAATTTTGGACAAAAAACTCCTCTCTTCCTCCCTTTCGCCCTATTTCTCCCCCCTCTTTCTTTCCCTCTCTCTACATCCCTCTTTCTTTCTTCCTTCCTTCCTCTCTTTTTTGCTCTTTCTCTCGCCCTCCTTCCCTCTCTCTTTCTCGCTTTCTCTCTCTTGCATTCTTTCTCTCTCTCTTTCTGTCTCTCTTGCTATCTCTTTTATTCTTTCTTTCTCTCTCCCTTGCTTTCTCTCTTTCTCTCTCTCTCTCTCGCTTTCCTTCTCTCTTCCTCTTTCTCTCTTGCTTTCTTTCTCTCTCTCTCTTGCTTTCTCTCTTTCTCTCTCTCTTCCTCCCTATTTCTTGCTTTCTTTCTCTCTCTTGCTTTCTCTCTCAGACACACTCTTTCTCTTTCTGTCTCCCTTGCTTTCTCTCTCTCTTGCTTTCTCTCTCTCTTTCTCACTCTCTTGCTTTCCTTCTCTTTCTCTCTTGCTTTCTCTCTCTCTTCCTCTCTCTCTCTTTCTTTCTCTCTTTCTTTCTTTCTCCCTTTCTTTCTGTCTCTCTTGATTTCTCTCTTGCTTTCCTTCTCTCTCTTTCTCTCTTGCTTTCTCTCTAACCCTCCTTTTTCTCTCTCTCTCTTTCTCTCTCGTGCACCACGCCAGCAACATAGAGAGAAAGAGAGAGCGGAGAGAGAGTGGAGGGCGGCTTGCCGGTCCGCAGCCCCCTGGATCAGCGGCCCCACATGGCCAAAGCGCAAACTCCGCCGTTGCCTTTGCCTCCGCCCAAGAGGCAGCAGCCACATCCAACCCTTCACCCTCCCAGGTGTCTATGGCGCTCAGCGCCTGGCCACGCACCGCCTCCACCTCCCGGTACCCCGCCCGACTTCTACCTGCAGGAAAGGGTGGTGGGGCGCCACGAAGGGTGGCACTTGGAGGCCACCACGGCACCGTTGTCATCACGGTGCAAAGACACGCAGTCCTGAATCGCTCCCTTCTCCGGCCAGCAAGCAGGCTGCCTGGGAAAGCGGCGCACTTTTTAAACACGCGCTTTTCAAATGCGGTGCTTTCCCGGGCAGCCGACTTTGCTGGCCGGAGAAGGGAGCGATTCAGGACTGCGTGGCTTTGCGCCACTTCAAAAATTTCTGCGGGGGGGGGGTTCCTAATGACTGTGCGGGCGCACAGTGGCTGGCGCCCTCCCACCGAGCCCCAAAAGCTCACTTCCCGTCACCGCCAGGGAAGCTCCAGCCAGGCTGGGCTCGCGGCACACCTGACCATGTCCCGCGGCACACTGGTTGGGAAACACTGCTTTACACAATATCTTATTATTTTCTCTAAAAATATAAAGAAAGAAAATCGTCTTTCAATGTCTTATATCTATAAACAAATCTCTAAAATCTCATCGTTCAAACTTAACTGAGAAAAATTCTATTAAGAGCTGCTAGAAA
This sequence comes from Erythrolamprus reginae, assembly GCF_031021105.1. Classification (NCBI taxonomy): domain Eukaryota; kingdom Metazoa; phylum Chordata; class Lepidosauria; order Squamata; family Dipsadidae; genus Erythrolamprus; species Erythrolamprus reginae. Next base: position 41,126,713 of record NC_091954.1, on the reverse strand, counting down.
CAACAAATTTAAAATATGAATCTTTAATGCCATTCACATGATGTTCCACAAATTAATTTCTTATTATTTACTCTTCATCTCTCAATTTTAATACCATAACTTATCACTTTCTTTAAAAAAACAAAAAACTTCTCTTCTCACCTTATCTATAAACAAATCTTTAAAGCCTCATCATTCAATCCTAGTCAAGAAAAAACCATTAAAAGTTATTAGAAAAAAGATCCGAGTTTAATCTTATCAAATAAACTAACTTTACAACCTTTTAAAAATCTTGATTACTCATTTTAGGTAAAATCCCCAAAGCTCGCCTCTTTCTTTTCTTTTTCTTAAGAATTCCTTAATAAATATGTTTTCTTTTTAAAATTGGAAGTAGAAAAACTGTCTAAGTCATTTTTCTAAATTATAATCCATGTATCCAAGTCACTTTTTTGATTTATTATTTGCATATCCTTTTAAATATTAAAACCTCAGCTGGTTTCATGTGTAGATTCTATATAACATCTCTGTCAATATCTTTCTTGTATCCTGTAAAATTTGAATCCAAACTCAGAACATCCTGATCTTCAGTTATATGATCCTCTTCTATATCTTCTTCAAGTCCAATGTATTATATTCTTCCACAGTTTAATTCTTTAATATTTCATTCTTTCTGCTCCACCAACCAGCCTTGAAGGTCTTCTCTTGTCATGTTTTTCTCTTATCCAGAACTAGGTGGGCCATTTTCCTGGCCACCTATATCTACTGGCTAATCCACTGGCCCGGACAGACTGGGGGCATGTCAACACCCTCAGCCATTGTCCCTTGCTGTAGCTACTGGAAGACCTTACACCTGAGACACCTGTGCTTCTAACTGATTGCTTGGACTCTGGCCTGACAACCTCATTTGAGGTTGCATGCCACTGTACCAAGGATAAAATAATCGCCCAAGTCTTGCACTGGATGTTGAGGGGGTGGCTGAAGTGGTCTGTTGGGTCTGAATTTAAAATGTTTATGGCCAAACAAAATGAACTGTCAGTATTTGGGGTTGCTGAATAGTTGTTTCACAGAAACGGTGTGTTGCAGTATTGGTAGCATTGGATATATGGTAGTCTAACATGGACCGGGACATTACTGAATGGGTAGCCATCTGCTCCCTGTGTCAGGAATCTAGACCAGCTCCCCTAGAGGCACCCACATACAAATGAATCAGCCAAAGGTACCCTGCTCCAGGGTGCACATTGACTTTGCTGGCCCTACGCATGGGAAAACTTTCCTTGTAGTTGTGGATGCATACTCAAAGTGATTAGAGATCACCATGCAGAGGCAGTCATCGAGATGCTAGGGAGACTTTTCTCCATGCACGACTTGCCTGATGTCCTGGTTTCAGACAACAGGCCACAATTCATAGCCTTACAATTTGAAACCTATTTGGCAGAACAGGGAATCAGACATGCCCTTTGCTCACCATTCCATCCCTCTAGCATTGGTCAAGTGAAGAGAATGGTGAGATCATCAAAAGAAGCCCTTTCACGCATGGGCCCAGGCAATTGGCAAATCTGAATCGATACATTTTTATTAATGCAGCATATCACTCCTAGCACCACCATTGGTAGAAGTCCTTCCAAACTTCTAATGAGTCGCTGACTATGATCCCAACTAGATTGGCTGTACCCTACATACTCTACTGAGGCCTCCCTAGATTGACTCATGGTCAGCTTTGACACATAGGGGATTTGTGCATAACTATGCTGGGGATGCTCTTTGGGTTCCTGTCATGGTAACAGAGATCACTGGCCTACGTAGAGCTTGAGGAAGGTAGAAGCTGGAGGCGGCATGTTGACCAACTCCGAGGCCGACTCAACTGCACAACTCTTAGGCTACCAGGACTAACTTCTGAGCCAATGCCTAACCAACAAGAGCAATCACTCGTTCCTAATAGAGAAAACTCAAGCTAACCAAATCTGGAAAACCTACCTAATGATGCTCATACCAGAGGACGAGCTCTGAGCAAACTGGTCCTCAGAGCTCCAGCTATGGCCTGGGCAGAAATACAAAAGCTTCCATTGGTTGAGGCCGGGAGCAAGAGAAGCTCATCCGACCTAACGGCTCACCCAGCTCCAATTGAGCTGCACAGGTCTGAAAGAGCAACTAAACATCCTGCCTGTCTGTGTGACTATGTCACACATTGGATCAGCCCAACTAAGAAGGGAGGGGTGTTACATTCTCAGACTGAAGCACATGGGCTTCAGTCAGGTCTTCCATTCTAGAGGGAAAATACTGATTGCTGATTGGTTAAACTGTCTGGCAGCTTCCTATAAAAGGGCTGGCTGTCAGACAGAGCCTTCGCTGGATTGTAAATAGTTGCCAAATAAAGAGTTGTTGTTTTGAAGCCACCTCTGTCTGCCTCTTCCATTCACCTTATTCGGCATTGCTCTTCTGGAGGCTCTTAGTAAATATGAAAAGCAATTTACACCATTTCCAATAAAAGTGATTAAAAGAGAAATTAGGCAAACTCAGCATCCTTCTAAAAAGCTCATAGCTTGAGCAAATGTCTCCCAACTCCCATAGTTTTAAAATCCACCAAAGATCACTGTTTTATGTTCCCATCATGGGGTGCTTCTATAGAGAACATCTGGATGATCCCAAGTCCTCCCTTTGGATTTGGAGAGGAATTTGGGACATTTTCTTCACTAGCTCCACTTTCCACCACTATTACTGGTTACACTAAAATTGAAGTCATTTTAGTCTGCCATCATTTTCCTGGAAATCAACTTACACTGAGTATAGATTGTGGCCTTTATAAGCCTCTTCATTGTGACGCAGTACAATGCTACTTTTATTCATTATTTTAGCTTCTCCGAGCAACAATCAATTTATTTTAAATTATCCACTTACCGGTATTGTTCATCTAATGCTGTTGTCCTTCCTTCCTATAACTGTGACCTCTTACGTCCAGCTGCAGATAAGATTTCCAGATCTTGGAAATCTTTGTGAAATATTATTGTAAGACAAAGTATTTAACTAGGCTGGCCCATGATGAATAGTAATCATTTACAAAGAATGAAATAGAAGTGGCACTCTGTTATTCGGAGATTATTGGAAATGTCTGATAAGAGGTAATGAACTGTATAGACCACATAATGAAATCTACTTTTAGAAAGCACAGATAAAATTTTTAAAAAACAAGTAATTTTCCAATAAGGTACAAAGCCCAAGTTTATTTCAGCCTAAAGGATGTGAAATAAACCAGACAAACATGGATGAATGGATCTTGCCATTGAAAATGCAATAAAGTTCAGCTTTATGGTGCAGGATTACTCTTTTCTGAGAAATGAGAGTTTAGATAAGTGCTGAGGTTTAAATCCTTGCTCAGCAATGAAATTTACTGGTCAGTCTTGAACAAGACCTAGCCTGAACTAGCCTGACCTATTCCAAAGAAATGATTAAAATCCTGTGATAAAAAAAGAAAGAAAAGAAATTGAAAGTTATAATGTAACCTTCAATGGTTTGGAGAAATGTTGAAATGACCTAAGAAGGAGTATCAGAAAAGGATTGTACCTAGGGCCACGAGTGATTGTGGCAGACTTGTATATTTATAGTGGACAGAGATAATGAAAAAGGGGAGATGATTCAATCATTAAGAAACAGCTTAAGCAATACACTTCCTTTTGAGTCACAGGCCTGCTTAGGTTGCATTACTTGGTCAGTGAATCAATAAAAGGGCTTCCAGATTGGAGGAAATTAATTTACCATGCAACACACACACACATGCACAAACAAACAAACAAACAAACAAACAAACACACACTTCATTTCTTCTACTGAACAACTTTGATTAATCAATAAGGAAAGGGTGAAAATGAAATAGAAAAATATGAAGGGGTTAGAAGTAGAAAGCAATGCCATCTGGACAGATATCCTGTCCAAAATAAGATTTTACTATGTGGACAATCCAACTATTTTGAGACTGATGAGGAGGTGATAGTTGGTAAGTTGAGTAGGCTTACTCTTTAAGAAGATGCAGTAATTTTGGCTAATAGCTAGTACTTTAGTATATGCCACCAATTATGCCACTGGACAAAAGTAGTTTGTCCAGTGCTTTCAAACCATTCTCTGTTGTCATGTAGAAAAGAAAATCCAAATATAAAAAGACAGAATTAGAATGCGAGCATGGAATGCAGACACCTTACAATATAATACTATAGATGGATATAGCATTGCTTCCAGCTGTATAGATTCAGCTCCAGTGATCTTAGAAGCCGATGTCTTAGAAGAACTTGAACGATTAAAGATAAATAAGGCAATGGGTCCAGATGGCATCCACCCCAGAATCCTTAAAGAACACAGAGTTGTTATTGCTACCCCCCTGACTGATTTGTTTAACCAATCCCTGTTAACAGGAGATGTTCCTGAGGATTGGTGAATGGCTAATGCTGTGCCTATCCACAAGAAGGGCAGTAGAGAAGAAGCTGGTAACTACAGGCCAGTTAGCTTGACATCAGTTATAGTTAAAATGATGGAGACTCTACTCAAAAAGAGGATAAATCAGCACCTAAAAAACTATCACTTATTGGACCCAAATCAGCATGGCTTTACTGAAGGCAAATCATGTCAGACTAATCTCATTGATTTCTTTGACTATGTCACAAAGGTGTTGGATGAAGGTGGTGCCGTGGATATTGCCTATCTGGACTTCAGCAAAGCCTTTGATACGGTTCCACATAAAGAGCTGATAGATAAATTAGTGAAGATTGGACTTAATCCCTGGATAGTTCAGTGGATTTGCAGCTGTCTGAAGCGTAGACATCAGAGAGTTATTGTTAATGGCGAGTATTCTGAGCAGAGACAGGTTACAAGCGGTGTGCCACAAGGGTCTGTTCTGGGTCCTATTCTTTTTAATATGTTTGTGAGTGAAATAGGGGAAGGTTTGGTAGGGAAGGTTTGCCTATTTGCCGATGACTCTAAAATGTGCAACAGGGTTGATATTCCTGGAGGCGTCTGTAATATGGTAAATGATTTAGCTTTACTAGATAAATGGTCAAAGCAATGGAAACTGAAGTTTAATGTTTCCAAATATAAAATAATGCACTTGGGGAAAATGAATCCTCAATCGGAGTATTGTATTGGCAGTTCTGTGTTAGCAAAAACTTCAGAAGAGAAGGATTTAGGGGTAGTGATTTCTGACAGTCTCAAAATGGGTGAGCAGTGTGGCCGGGTGGTAGGAAAAACAAGTAGGATGCTTGGCTGCATAGCTAGAGGTATAACAAGCAGGAAGAGAGAGATTGTGATCCCGCTATATAGAGCGCTGGTGAGACAACATTTGGAATACTGTGTTCAGTTCTGGAGACCTCACCTACAAAAAGATATTGACAAAATTGAATGGGTCCAAAGACGGGCTACAAGAATGGTGGAAGGTCTTAAGCATAAACCGTATCAGGAAAGACTTAATGAACTCAATCTGCATAGTCTGGAGGACAGAAGGAAAAGGGGGGACATGATCGAAACATTTAAATATGTCAAAGGTTTAAATAAGGTTCAGGAGGGAAGTGTTTTTAATAGGAAAGTGAACACAAAAACAAGGGGACACAATCTGAAGTTAGTTGGGGAAAAGATCAAAAGCAACATGAGAAAATATTATTTTACTGAAAGAGTAGTAGATCCTTGGAACAAACTTCCAGCAGACGTGGTTGGTAAATCCACAGTAAATGAATTTAAACATGCCTGGGATAAACATATATCCATCCTAAGATAAAATACAAAAAATAGTATAAGGGCAGACTAGATGGATCGTGAGGTCTTATTCTGCCGTCAGTCTTCTATGTTTCTATGTTTCTAATTTGAACACAGGAAGGCTTAATGCGGGGAAAGACAAAATGAACTGACTAGATATTAAGATCTTAGGCATCAAAGAATTGAAATGAACTGGGATTGGACCCTTTCATTAGAAGATGATATTGTATACTACTCGGAATATGCAAAATAAAGGAGGGATGACACTGCTTTCATAATGAGGAAGGACATAGCAAAGACAGTATTTGAGCGCAATGTAGTTAGTGACTGAATAAGATTAGATTTTGTCTAATATGGTGATAAAGGTTTATATGCTAACCACTGATGAGAAGAGGAGGAGTTTGAGGATTTTATGATCAACAGTTTAATCTGTTTTGCTAACAGAACAAGATATGCTATGTGTGGTTGGACATTGGAATGCCAAAGTTGAAAATAGAGGAAAACGTAGTTGGACTGCTATAGCTTAGGAAACAGCAGTGAAACAGAAGACTAATTGATCAATGTTTGCTAACACGATTGTTTTTCCATTGATAAAAATCACCTATAAAGTACTTGATAGCAGGAGCTTCCATACTTTGATTGTTGCTATCCATCCGATCCATTTGGAGCAAAGGAATGCCATAGATTCCATCAGCTAAACAAGATCATCTTTCCAGATCCAGAAAGTATGTCTTTTTTCTTGTAGTTCAGGGCTGTCAAGCTCCCAGCCTGCAGGCCAGATATGTGATGTACTAACCAGGCCCACTCCCAGTTTAGCAAAGGGGGATACGTCATGTGATGACAACATGATGTTGTGAGTTTGACACCCCTGTTGTAGTTAATGTCTTCTAAAACACAATTTACTCATGATTAGATATGCCCTCACCCTTTGGCAAAGCCTTTCAGACTTGTTTATGTTTCCAGGAATGGGGGTCAGCTTGTTAGTTGGAACCCAAGGGGTGTTTTTGAATTGGGGCAGATTGTCCTTTACCTCAATTGTTATTACATGCAGTGCAATTTTACATTCTTTGTACTGTGATTTTAAATGCTGTTAGCTGCCCAGGATCACTGCAGTGAGATAGGTGACCTTTTAAAACATGTAAATAAATAAGGAGGTGGAAAAGCTCAGTTATATAGAAAGACATGGCCAGAGGCTGACTATAAATCAGATAATCAATAGGTTATATATACAAGTTCCAAGGCAAGCTACAGCAGAAAAACAAAGCCAATAAGTTTAATATATTATTATTATTATTATTATTATTATTATTATTATTATTATTATTATTATTTATTAGATTTGTATGCTGCCTCTCTCCGTAGATTCAAGGCGGCTCACAACAATAACATAATATATAACAAATCTAATAATTAAACATCACTTTAAAAAACCCTTATTAAAAAGAAAACATACACACAAACATACCATGCATAAACTGTATAGGCCCAGGGGAGATGTCTCAGTTCCCCCATGCCTGGCGGCAGAGGTGGGTTTTAAGAAGTTTACGAAAGACAAGGAGGGTGGGAGCAATTCTAATCTCCGAGGGGAACTGATTCCAGAGGGTCGGGGCCACCACAGAGAAGGCTCTTATTTTATTTATTTATTTTATTTATTACTTAGATTTGTATGCCGCCCCTCTCCGAAGACTCGGGGCGGCTCACAACATGTAAAAACAAATCATAAGCAATCAGACAAATTTAAAATATTTAAATATTTAAAAAACCCCATATGCTAACAGTCACACACACAGACATACCATGCATAAATTAAACGTGCCCAGGGGGAGATGTTTCAGTTCCCCCATGCCTGACGGCAAAGGTGGGTTTTAAGGAGTTTACGGAAGGCAGGAAGAGTAGGGGCAGTTCTAATCTCCGGGGGGAGTTGGTTCCAGAGGGCCGGGGCCGCCACAGAGAAGGCTCTTCCCCTGGGGCCCGCCAACCGACATTGTTTAGTTGACGGGACCCGGAGAAGGCCCACTCTGTGGGACCTAATCGGTCGCTGGGATTCGTGCGGCAGGAGGCGGTCTCGGAGATATTCTGGTCCGATGCCATGAAGGGCTTTAAAGGTCATAACCAACACTTTGAATTGTGACCGGAAATTGATCGGCAACCAATGCAGACTGCGGAGTGATGGTGAAACATGGGCATACCTAGGTAGGCCCATGACTGCTCTCGCAGCTGCATTTTGCACGATCTGAAGTTTCCGAACACTTTTCAAAGGTAGCCCCATGTAGAGAGCATTACAGTAGTCGAACCTCGAGGTGATGAGGGCATGAGTGACTGTGAGCAATGAGTCCCGGTCCAGATAGGGCCGCAACTGGTGCACCAGGCGAACCTGGGCAAACGCCCCCCTCGCCACAGCTGAAAGATGTTGTTCTAATGTGAGCTGTGGATCGAGGAGGACGCCCAAGTTGCGGACCCTCTCTGAGGGGGTCAATAATTCCCCCCCCAGGGTGATGGACGGACAGATGGGATTGTCCTTGGGAGGCAGAACCCACAGCCACTCCGTCTTATCCGGGTTGAGCTTGAGTCTGTTGACACCCATCCAGGCCCCAACAGCCTCCAGGCACCGGCACATCACTTCCACCGCTTCGTTGACTGGGCATGGGGTGGAGATGTAAAGTTGGGTATCATCCGCATATTGATGATACCTCACCCCATGTCCTTGGATGATCTCGCCCAGCGGTTTCATGTAGATGTTGAATAGCAGGGGGGAGAGGACCGACCCCTGAGGCACCCCACAAGGGAGAAACCTAGGAGTCGACCTCTGGCCCCCCACTAACACCGACTGCGACCGGCCAGAGAGGTAGGAGGAGAACCACTGAAGGACAGTGCCTCCCACTCCCAACCCCTCCAGCCGGTGCAGAAGGATACCATGGTCGATGGTATCGAAAGCCGCTGAGAGGTCAAGGAGCACCAGGACAGAGGATAAACCCCTGTCCCGGGCCCGCCAGAGATCATCCATCAACGCGACCAAAGCGGTTTCCGTGCTGTAACCGGCCCTGAAACCCGACTGCTGGGGACCTAGATAATCGGCTTCTTCCAAGGACCGCTGGAGCTGGAGTGCCACCACCTTCTCGACAACCTTCCCCATAAAGGGAAGGTTGGAGACTGGACGATAGTTGTTAAGTACGGCTGGGTCCAGGGAGGGCTTCTTGAGGAGGGGGCGCACAAGCGCTTCTTTATAGAGTGATGGAAAAACTCCCCTCCCCAAGGAAGCGTTGGTAATCTCCTGGGCCCAGCTCCGTGTCACCTCCCTGCTGGCCGAAACCAACCAGGAGGGACACGGATCCAGTAAACAGGTGGCGGAACTCACAGCTCCAATGGCCTTGTCCACTTCATCAGGTGTCACCAGATCAAACTCTTCCCAGACAGGTGGACAAGTACGTGCCCCAGTCACCTCGACTGACTCGTTGTCAGTCGACTCTGTTTTACAATTGGAGTCGAGGTCGGCCCGAATCCGAGCGACTTTATCAGCGAAAAACGTGTTAAAGTCCTCGGCACTACTCTGCAAGGGCTCCCCAACTCCCCCCTGATTAAGAAGGGAGCGGGTCACCCTAAACAGAGCGGCCGGGCGGGATTCCGCTGATGCAATCAAGGCGGCATGGTACGCGCATCTTGCCGCCTTGAGCGCCACTTTGTAAGTCTTAATAAAAGCTCTTACAAGTGTTCGATCAGATTCAGACCTACTCTTCCTCCATCGCTTCTCTAGACGTCTCTTCTGGCGTTTCAACTCCCGGAGCTCCTCGTTGAACCATGGAGCTCTACGGGGTCTAGCGCCACGGAGAGGTCGCAAAGGCGCAATCCGGACAAGAGCCTCTGCTGCAGCCTCGTTCCAGGCTTTCGCAAGAGACTCTGCCGAACTGTGGACAAGTGCCTCTGGAATAACCCCAAGCGCCGTCTGAAAGCCCTCTGGGTCCATCAGGCGTCTGGGGCGGAACATCTTAATTGGTTCCGCCTCCCTGCGGGGAAGGATTGGAGCCAGGAAGTCAAGCCGTAGTAGAAAATGGTCTGACCATGACAAAGGCACTGCTTCTAAGCCCCTTAGTCTCAGACCATTACTCAATTGCTCGGAAAGGAATACCATGTCGGGTGCGTGCCCCCCTTCATGAGTCGGACCCTGTACTACTTGAGTCAGGTCCATGGCTGTCATGGTGGCCATGAACTCCTGTGCCAGCCCAGAGGTTTCGCCGAGTGACGGCAGGTTGAAGTCCCCCAAGACAATAAGTCTTGGGAACTCCACCGCCAACCCGGCTACCTCCTCGAGTAGCACAGGCAGGGCTTTTGACACGCAGCTGGGAGGCAGGTACGTGAGAAATAAGCCCACCTGAACCCCTAAGTCCAACTTCATCAAGAGTGACTCGCAACCCGCAATTTCCGGAGCAATGAGTCCACGTAGGCAAAGGCTCTCCCTGGCTATAATAGCCACTCCTCCCCCCCTTCCCTGGGGTCGAGGTTGATGCCATATCTGAAACTCTTCCCCTGGGTCCCGCCAGACAACATTGTTTAGTCGATGGGACCCGGAGAAGGCCAACTCTGTGGGACCTAACCGGTCGCTGGAATTCGTGCGGCAGAAGGCGGTCTCGGAGATATTCTGGTCCGATGCCATGAAGGGCTTTATAGGTCATGACCAACACTTTGAATTGTGACTGGAAACTGATCGGCAACCAATGCAGACTGCGGAGTGTTGGTGTGACATGGGAATACCTAGGGAAGCCCATGATATCAGAGAGTTGTTAGAAGAGACAGGAAACAATATTACAGCATATGCAAATATATCAAAGATGGAAACAGACATGGAAAATGAAGGAAAATCTTCCAAATGTTCTTTGTGCTCAGAAGGAAGTTTCATCCTCAAATTGGTATGACAGAGGATGCCCATGAACAGATAATAACTATTCCAAGATCAAATAAAGATGGAAGGAGTAGACTGTGAACACATCACCATCCAAGATAATTGAAAAGATATTCCCTAATTATAAGAATCTCTATAAGTATAGAGATTCAGCACTCCAATCATTACCAAATCAGAAGGCTATAGGAATTGATGGAACATTACAGAAACATAAAAGAAGATCTGCAGAACTGCAAAATGTTCAGTGGCCAATATATTGAAAGAGGTCGACCTACATAGAATAGAATTTCATTGGCCAAATGTGATTGGACACACAAGGAATTTGTTTTGGTGCGTATGATCTCTGTGTACATAAAAGAAAAGATAAGTTCATCAAGAATCATAAGATACAACACTTAATTATAGTCCAGGCTGCAAATAAGCAATCAAATCATATTAGGAACCAACCAATATAAATTGTAAGGATACAAGCAACAAAGTTACAGTCATACAGTCATTTGTGGGAGGAGATGGGTGATGGGAATGATGAGAAGATTAATAGTAGTATTCTGATAATCTAGAAAAAAACCTTCAGTAAACAATCCTTAATTTCACATGCCAGCAAATTGATGCTTGAGATCATCCACAGATTAGAGCCCTATATGAAGATGGTGATGGAAAATGCTTAAACTGGCTTTAGGAAAGGCTGAGAAACAAACAAGATTATTTCTGATGAAAGCTGGATAATTAAGAAAGCCCACCCACCCCCATACATTCCTCATTGATTAAATAAAGGCTTTAAATTGTATCAACAATATTACATTGTGGAATGTCCTTAGGAAAATAATGTAATTGCATAACATCTCTTTGTCCTCATGCAAATCCTATCTGCAGAGCAGGATAACACAGACTGGCTCCAGGTCACCCAGAAAGTGAGATAAGGCTATATATTCACTCCTTAGTAATTCAGTCTGTATGCAGGACGTATATTTTAAGAAAGGTTGGATTGGAAGATGAGTGTGCTTTAAAAACTAGAGCAAGAAACATCAATAATTTATACTGATGATAGTAATTAATAGAAGAAAATGCAAATGACCTGTAAACTGTTTAGAGCACAACTGTAAAGTTGACATTAATAATATACGGTTAACTTCTTTATTACAAAGACAGGATTATCCATCTTTTAATTCATATAGTCCATTGTCTTAATTCTTGAATAGGAGTAAACTGCCCTGCATCAAAGGGACAGGAGTGATGTTCCTTTTTGCTAACTATAGAACCTTTTCATTTAGTCCTATGAAAGTATATTCTACACAGCAACTATGAATTCTTCAACCTTAAGAATTCATTGTGCATTTTGAATACATTTCCTTCATAACTGATATATTATTAGCCTTTGAATACAACAAGACTGTATATCTTAAATATCATTGTATTTACGAAAATGATTCAGTTTGTCTTGGCAAATGCTTGAATGCATCTTCTGCTCTCATCCCCACCCTAGATTTAAAATCCTATCAGACATCTCTGGTGGGTCCAATTTTATCATAGAATTATCTACTTTTCACATCCATAAGGGTCACAGTGACCACAGAAAAGAAGCGAACATTCACAAACTTATAAAAATTCTATTTACCCTCTCATCTTCTAGCTTTTGTGCTGGACAGATATACTTTCAAACAAAGCACTGGGTACAGCCGTCATTTTGATTTTGGGTGTATAGGTCAGTGTGGAGGAGAAAATAGTAAATATCTGAGAACAGAAGAGCATAGCCATTATAGGAAACAATTCTACCACAACCCCTGCATTTAGGAGAACATGAGAATTTCCTGGCACTAGAAAATGGCTACTAGTTTATACAGGCTTAATCATGTACAGTGGTACCTTGTCTTACGAACTTAATTCATTCCCTGATGAGGTTCAAAAGTTGAAAAGTTTCTAAGATGAAGCAATTTTCCCCATAGGAATCAATGTAAAAGCAAATAATGCATGCAACTCCATTCCAAAAGTCACCCCTTTTGCCTTGCACCACTGGGAATCCCCGCCTCCGGACCTCCGTTGCCAGCCGAAGCGCTGGGATTCCCGAGTCTCCCCTCACTGGGAAACCCCACCTCCAAACTTCCATTGCCATCCGATGCACCCGTTCTTGCATTGCTGGGATTTCCCTGACCTTCCCCTCACTGGGATTCAAAGCAGCACCGGCAAAAATGAAGGAATCCCAGCGAGGGGAGGCTCAGGGAAATTCCAGCGCTTCGGCTGGCAATGGAAGTCCGGAGGTGGGGTTTCCCAGCGAGGGGAGGCTCAGGGAAATCCCAGCAATCCAAGAATGGGCGCTTCAGCTGGCAACAGAAGTCTGGAGGCAGGGATTCCCAGCAAGGGGCGGCTCAGGGGAATCCCAGCGCTTCGGCTGGCAATGGAAGTTTGGAGGTGGGGCTTCCCAGAGGCAGCGGCTTGGGTTTGTAAGATGAAAATAGTTTGGAAGAAGAGGCAAAAAACCCCACTAGGTTCGTATCACGAAAAGTTCGTATGAAGAAGGGTTTGTAAGATGAGGTATCACTGTATATCTCTTTAATGGATGATGTGTGTTTAATATGGAACAATTCACAACCCAGCTGGAGAGAATGAATGAACATTGGTGGTTATAGGTTTCCAGAAGAAATGAGAGACTCTAATGAGATCAAGCAGTGGAGAATTGCTGGCCTGGAGGGTCTGTTGTGGAGAGTTATAAAACACACAGTTGGAAATGGAAACAACACTGGAATCACCAGCAGCTGCCAACTTGGGGTCACCTGAGATCACTGAAGAGAATGGAATGGAAATATAGAAATATAACAGAACCAAGGGTTCCGAAGAGAAGAATAAATTGCAGAGAATAATAGATTGTATATGGACTTTTAGATTTGGTTCCTTGAGTAACAGTCAGATAGAAGTGAAGATGGTTACCCATGGAATCAGAAGAGGAAAACCAGTATCTTCCTTAGTGCACAAATGAGAGATGTGTATGGGAAAATCCATGGAAGGATTCAGATGGTATGAAGCACTATGTAAGTCTAAGGGCTATTGCTTTTTCTGTAGGTTGTATGTAGAGGGTAGGTGAAAGAGTGTGTGGAATTGACATGCTGAATGTATATTGTTGGGTGATGTATGTATATGTAACTTGTATCAGTGGAAAGTACTTTGAAGTTAGATCAAGCCCTATATGGGAAGCAGAGATTGCAAAGAAATGTGAAACTGGCTGAATTGTTGGAAGCATTGGATACAGATTACTGCTGATAGATACCAGACTCATGTAGGGTAAGGATGATTTATTATTTACTAGGGTATAATGGTTGAAGAATACACAGGGATGTTTTGTTGAGGCCAAGCTGAGCAATAGTCCTTTCAGAAATCTGCTGTCCTAAGGTTTAGGTCCTATAGCAACCTCAAAGTTAAATTCAGGTAGGAAGAGACTACTGCAGTGACTTTTATGGAAGCATCTAGCTGGAGGCAGGCATCATTTCAGGGATGGAGATGGAGTCTCTGAGACTTTTGGTTTGGGGATGTTCTGACTTTAATTTCTATGACCGAGAAAAAAGTCCAGACAGGACCTTATAATTTAAGATTTCAGTTCAGCATTCAATACCACCATTCCAGACACTCTTCTAATTAAGCTAAACCAGCTAGTGGTACCTGAACACATTTGTAACTGTATCATGAGCTTCCTAACAAGCAGGAAGCAACAGGTGAAGCTAAGCAGGATCACATCAGATACTTTAAAATTAGCACACACACACTCCCAAGACTGTGTACTCTCTCCACTTCTCTTCTCACTCTATACCAATGACCAGAGGTGGGCTGCTGACATGGAACTGTGATGTGTACTCGCCCCTGTGGCTCTGCTATGCTGTGCAAGTAGCAGAATCGCACACGGAAATGCAGGTGCGCCTGTGTTTTGGCACATTTTTTGGTTCTCCTCCCACAAACAACTGTATGACTGTAACATAGTTGCTTGTATTGTTACAATTTATACTCTCGTTCCTAATATGATTTGATTGCTTATTTGTACCCAGACTATCATTAAGTGTTGTACTTTATTATTCTTGATGAACTTATCTTTTCTTTTATGTACACTGAGAGCACATGCACCAAGACAAATTCCTTGTGCACACTTGGCACATTCTATTCTATTCTATTCTATTCTATTCTATTCTATGGCTTTCATGGTAGCCATGAGCTAGCTTTAATTATTGATGTCAAGTACATGCAAGTTCCTCAGAAGATTTCTGCTTCATAGCAGAAGAAAAATAAACATATTCCAAACCTTTCTGCCAAGGTTGGATGAATTGACATATATTGATACTTAAGCCACAGCTGTTTCTGTCCTAAAATTGGAAGGATCAGGGAAAACAGTGGGAATTGACTTTACAAATCAAATGATATTCCTTAAGGAAAGGGAATGTTTACATTCATCTTATCATCAGGAAGCAATTGTTTCAAGGCTCGCCAAGACCCTCATGCAACAATGGAAAGCAAGATACATTTAATGAGAGAAATGCTAGACTGCCAGGAACAAAAATGATGCACTGTCTGGTATTGATTTTTCTTTCTTTTCTGAATTTTCATCAAATGTTATGTCTACCATTCCATCCTGAAACTCTATAAAGGCCAGACAATTAAATTCAAGCCACAGAAATCCCTAAGAATATAAGACTACCTTACAACATTCACATGGTAATTAACAAAGAGAATTAACTGATGGGGATCAGGCCGGCCAATAGTGACTGGTGGCATTTGACAGTTCAACATAGAAAGCCTACACTAAGATACCTACAGGAACATATTTCTCTTCCAGATTTGCTCCGCCCCATATTATTACTGAAGGAAGGCCTGTTGAAGGTTCATAGCCAAGAAGAGAAAAAGAAAACTGATGCCCAATGACAAGTCCCAGCTTAATACAGAATGAACCGTTGTCTCCTTACCTGAATGATCATTCTCATAGATGAGGAGATAGCAGCCAGAGTGGGTTGACACATCCGTCAGGCTGAGAGATGAGTCAACCCACGCTGGCTGCTATCTCCTCCCACTAAGGAGAATGAACTGTTGTCTCCTTACCTGAACGGGTCATTCTCTTGGGAAGAGGAGACAGCAGCCAGAGTGCTGTGACTCATCCATAGCCTGATGGATGAGTCAATCCACTCTGGCTGCTATCTCCTCCCACTATGGAGAACTCTGAGGTTCTTGAAGCCTTCATAAAGACAAGCAAATTGGGAGCATTCCTGCTCTTAGGAGGCAGAGCATTTTGGGGACGGAGGCTCCATTGAGAAGATCAAAGACAGTTTAAGCTTTTCATGTCTGTTATACCCAATAACACAAAAGTAGTGTTTCTAGACGTCTGTCTCTTAATTTAGCTTGCCTTAAAAAGGCTACCATCAATTTTTAATAGCCTGTTCAAGTTTCTCTGTCCCATATTATACTATGGTAAATAAAATCTAAGAGGGATTATTTTGATTATTTCTTAAACTTCTTTTAATCTCTGAATTGTATAATCTCTTATCCGAGTTCCTCCTTAATAGTCCTTTTATCTTTCCTAAGTCAGTTCTAAATCCTTTTATAATTAGCTGATTTGGATACAACATTTTAAAAATATTTTAGTTGATTGTAAACTGTCATGAGTGCTTTATTGATGTGGGTAGTCTATAAATAACTTCAGATTCTCAATCAAAAAGCAGATTCTCAACTACTGAGCTATGGCCCCAAGAAGAATCATCCATATGTATGTGTTTGCAAGTCTTTCCGTAGATATATAGAACTTGATAAATTATGTTCCCCAAACCAAGTTCCCTGTCATTCCTTATTTCTATACCTGGTACTAGATTTCTGAATTCAAATATCAAACTCACAGGGAAACCTGTAACTTACCTTTGGGGTATTACATAAACTGAGACATTTTAAATTATATATGTTTTTACATCAGGCTGACTTGTTTTGTATGATAATAGGAGTGCTGCTGTTGAGAATTGTACAGTAAAATCTAAACCCAGGGAAAGCTATATTCTTTTCTAGCACCTTCATTGTGTAACACAGTGAGATTTCTAATTCCTGTTAATGCTTCATTCGTTATAAAGAGACCAGTTGAAGGTTTCTCCCCTACCTTTATAATTTATATGCTTTTCTGACAAGCTCAAAATAAAGTTATCAGTTTTACCTAAATTAGAGTAATTTCATCAGCACTGAATGTGAAGTGAGTTCTAATAGCTGGATTTAAATATACAATTCAGTGTGAAAGGCCAATTAGAAAATTACCAGTGACCCCATCTCTACAGCCTCTTTGTCAATGGCATACACAGGGAATCCCTGATAAGATGGAGTGGCTGTGGGTTTTGCCTCCCAAGGACAATTCCATCTGTCCATCCATTACCCTGGGGGGGAATTATTAACCCCCTCAGAGAGGGTCCGCAACTTGGGCGTCCTCCTCGATCCACAGCTCACATTAGAGAAACATCTTTCAGCTGTGGCGAGGGGGGCGTTTGCCCAGGTTCGCCTGGTGCACCAGTTGCGGCCCTATTTGGATCGGGAGTCACTGCTCACAGTCACTCATGCCCTCATCACCTTGAGGCTCGACTACTGTAACGCTCTCTACATGGGGCTACCTTTGAAAAGTGTTCGGAAACTTCAGATCGTGCAGAATGCAGCTGCGAGAGCAATCATGGGCTTTCCTAAATATGCCCATGTCACACCAACACTCCGCAGTCTGCATTGGTTGCCGATCAGTTTCCGGTCACAATTCAAAGTGTTGGTTATGACCTATAAAGCCCTTCATGGCATCGGACCAGGTTATCTCCGGGACCGCCTTCTGCCGCACGAATCCCAGCGACCAATTAGGTCCCACAGAGTTGGCCTTCTCCGGGTCCCATCAACTAAACAATGTCGTTTGGCGGGACCCAACTCCCCCCAGAGATTAGAATAGCTCCCACCCTTCTTGCCTTTCGCAAGCTTCTTAAAACCCACCTGTGTCGTCAGGCATGGGGGAATTAAGATATTCTTTCCCCCTCGGCTTCCACAATTTATATATGGTACGTTTGTATGTATGATTGGTTTTAAAATAAGGGTTTTTAGTTTTTAGTATTGGATTGTCGCACGTTGTTTTTATTACTGTTGTTAGCCGCCCCGAGTCTACGGAGAGGGGTGGCATACAAATCCAATAAAATGAAATGAAATTAAATGAATCAAAAAATTCAGCATTGGTCAATCAGTTGGCTGTTTTTGGGAAATTGGTGTTGGTTATGGCCTATAAAGCCCTACATGGCATCGGACCAGATTACTTGTGGGGCTGCCTACTGTCACATGTATCCCAGCGACCAGTTAGATCCCACAGAGTCGGCCTTCTCCAGGTCCCATCAACTAGACAATGTCATTTGGGAACAGCCTTATCTGTTGAGGGGGCGGTCCTCTGGAATCAGCTCCCAACCCGAAAATTCGTATTGCCCCTACCCTCCTCACCTTTCCTAAGAGTTTTAAGACTCATTTATGTTGTCAAGCTTAGGACGATTAGACCTTAGCGCCTAGCCAACGAATGATTGTATGGTTGCTGTACGAATGGGTGTGACTGATTTTTAATTTAATTAGGGATTTTAGATTGCATTGTAATATTAATTTAATTGGATTGATTTTATTGTAATTTACTGTTTTTTTTATATGTTGTAAGCCACCCCGAGTCTTCAGAAAGGGGTGGCATAGAAATAAAATACATACATACATACATGCACGCACGCACGCACACACACACACATGCATGCACGCACACACACACACACACACAAACAAACAAACAAACAAACAGAACACACCCAGATTACACTAGAATCACATGGTACTCTTCTCTGTAGTGATTGGTGACAGTTTTTCCTATAGTTGGTGGCATCTGAATTTGAGCCAGTTGTCAGACACTGCCCTTAACAGTGTAACATGGCACATGTCTATGGCAAGAAACACAACAGTGTCCTTTTCTGGATGCATACCAAGGGCATGCTATGTGAGGAGTAAAATTTAGAAAAATGAGAGTCCTTCTCAGATCCAAGTTGGGGGGAAAGGTGATAAAAGTGGCTGTGTAAATGAGCTCTATACATTGCTTTGTATTTTATTTTAATGCAAAAGACTTTGGTGTAGGGTTTATTTAGTTGTTTCTATATACTATCTTAGCATTTCAGCCAATATCTCAACTGTACATCAGGTACATCAATAGCTAAAGGTGCTTTTATAAATGGATGTGGTTTCCACTTAGGTATGTCTTGCACTCCTCCAATTACTTCTCCTTCCAATGAGAAATGAGAATCACAAAAGAAGAGTGTCTCATGCTGGCATTTGATCTACAGCATTATTTTCCATAGATGACAGACAGACGGACAGACAGGCGGGCGGGCGGGTGGGCAGACAGGCAGGCAGGCAGGCAGGCAAACAGGATTTATTACGTATCATTTTAAGAAAAAAAAAGTAGCATAAAACAAGACTGGATGCTTAATACTTTGCCAACATGTCAGAGCTGAGATGTGAAAAGAGCCTTAATTTTTAAACAAGATTTTAATGACATTTACAACTGAAACATTCCTACTTTCTTCCTATGTATTAAAGTCTTAAAGTAAGGTCATCCTAATAATTTCATCCTAATAAATTCTCAAATGAAGACTAATACTTTGGAGTTTTCAGCTTCCATTCTTTGCCGTGAGAAATATGCGCTGGGTTTATAATCAATTAGCAGCCAAAAAAAGATTTGATAGCAACTCACCTGCCACTAAAACCTGGGTGGTTGTTTTTTTTTTTGCTGAACCTTGTGGATGAAAATGGAAATTTGAAAAAAATAATGAAGTTGATCTGGTCAATCTACACTTAAATAGCTCAAACTGTTATGTTTCTGGATGAGAAGGTAGACAAAGAAGTTCCAATAAAACTCATAGTGAAATAAGATGAAAATAGGCACCTAAATGCTCATGTGAAAAGAAAGAGTTTTGCTTTGATCTGCAAGACACGCATTGCAGTTTTGCAATCACTCAGGCTCCTCCATGCTGTATCACTAATGCACATTTCATTTAATAACTGCTCCGGTGGGAAACCTACTGAGGGTGAACAAGTAATTCTGTTTCCAGGATACAAACAGTTAATAGAATAGAAAGCTTCCGGTCTATATCAACCCTATGATAAAGAAATTGCATATTTTTGGCTTGGAAATGAAATGTGACTAAGTCCCATGTATTCAAGCCATGGAATAATCATAATAAGGCTCTTAATTAAAGACAGGAAATGTGTATTTCCAGGTGGGTTACCTCACAAGTGGGTCATCTCTTCCATTAGTATCTGGAAAGCCTGCTGCCTAATTAAAATAAATTAATAGGAAATTGGTATCTTGCATTTGCAATATCCTCCAATATCCTACCTTCACTAGTCACAGAGGTAAACTCTGTGGAAAACCATCTATAACATGCTCTATCATAAAAGGTTCCTAACCATTCCAAGATAGTGGGGAATCCAAGTTGTAAAAAAACTTTGAAATCTTAGTGTTTGAAATCTTAGTGTTAGAGTTGTTATTTATTTATTTATTATTTAGATTTGTATGCCGCCCCTCTCCGAGGACTGGTGTTAGAGTTAGAACAAGTTGTTAGACAGACTAGAACTACCTATAAACTGACCTAATAATATCCAGAACCAACTAAGCCATGAATCAGATATAACAAAAATAAGAAACATCATCCACCTCCATCACTCACATGCACAAACAATCACCGAAGAAGACATTTTGGAAGTTACCAGAATTGGACCTGAGCACAAGTATAACGATGGCTCTAACCACCCCAAAACCAATCCCAAACACAAGACCAGTCTCAAATGTAAACTATTAAATGCTAGAAGTTTAGTCAACAAGATGTCTGAATTCCTCCTTCTACTTGACACTCCAACTTTGATATAATTTTTATATGCGAAACATGGCTAAATGCTTCCTACCCAGACTCCATTATCACGTCAAAAAACTACCATGTTTTTCGCTCAGCCCGTGAATCCCGCAGAGGAGGCGGAGTAGCTATATTCTATAAAAAATCGCTGAACCTAAAATCTCTTCTTCCAAGCTTCTCCAGCATATAAAAAGCTCTATATGAAAAGAATTGAATTGTATTTAAATATGGTTTTATTCTTAAATACCAGCCCTTAAATCATTTCAGAATGACCTCATGCTAAATCTACTCCACTTTATTATCAGATTTCAATGGGCAGTTGGGAGAAAGGAGGGAGGGATTTGTAAGACCTTTTCTGGCTGAAAATGTGGTGCGCTCCAAAGTGCTGGCTGCACCTGTGTTCAAGTCTTGATGTATAAATAATGCATTTCGTTGAGCAGCAGAATTTTTTGAACAAATACAGTGGCACCTCTACTTACGAACTTAATTCGTTCCGTGACCAGGTTCTTAAGTAGAAACGTTTGTAAGAAGAAGCATTTTTTCCCTTAGGAATCAATGTAAAAGCAAATGATGTGTGCGATTGGGGAAACCACAGGGAGGGTGGAGGCCCTGTTTCCTCCCAGGAAATTCCTAGAGAGGCCCCATGGAAGCTTCTCCCCACCTTTTCCAGCCCTGTTTCCTCCCAGGAGATTCCTAGAGAGGCCCCACGGAGGCTTCTCCCTGCCTTTTCCTGTTACAGTTATGGCCTGGGGGCCATAAATTCACAGCTTGATGGTCAACTGTAAGAATGGTGTGTATGTGTACGAGTGTGTTTTTCTTTTTTTTAAATGGGTTTTTTAGTTTATTATGTTTTAACCTCAGGTAACTATTTGACTTCTTTTACTGTTGTGTATTTATTCTTATAAATTGCACCGTTGTTGTAAGCCGCCCTGAGTCCTTTGGGATTGTGCAGCATAGAAGTCGAATAAATAAGTAAAATAAAATAAAATAAAATAAAATAAAATGGTTCTTGAGAAGAGGCAAAAAAATCTTGAGCACCCAGTTCTTATCTAGAAAAGTTTGTAAGTAGAGGCGTTCTAAGGTAGAAGTACTGCCTGGGTTACAAGTTTGAGGATGAAATATTACAGGTTTTATACTCAATACATCTTGAGAACCTGAATAGAGAGAAGGCATTTAATCAACAAATCAATTTAAAGCAATTAGCATTAGTTTCCTTCTTCTTTATCCCAATTCACTCTCTACCAAAGTTTCCAAAGCCCCGAAGCATTATGGTTCCGCTCACTACTGTACAGTATAGCATGCAGTGCACCTGAAGCTTCACTTGACTTTTGCACCGTAAATTATTTAACAACATTATGTGAGCCTTCACTACTTGCAAGCCAGACAACAAGTCAATAAAAGCCAAGCTCCCAGTTTATATTTTGCTTTGATTTTACAGTTTGCGCTACTGTATAATTTCTGGCACGCATTCAGCTCTTGCCCCAGGAAAGGTGTTGCAATTTGACACACTTTTTTCCTCTTGCAGTTTATCCAATAGTCAAACAGATGGTAAACTGCTGGAGTTTGACACAAAGTACTAGGCAAAGCTGGCGATAGAAAAAATATATATATATAAGGCCGAAATAGTGCTATCCTAGTCTCCCTTAATTTTAAAAATTCAGCAAAAACATGTGATACACACACACACACACTGCTCAAAAAAATAAAGGGAACACTTAAACAACACAATATAACTCCAAGTAAACCAAACTTCCGTGAAATCAAACTGTCCACTTAGGAAGCAACACCGATTGACAATCAATTTCACATGCTGTTGTGCACATTCAACTTTGTACAGAACAAAGCATTCAATGAAAATATTTCATTCATTCAGATCTAGGATGTATTATTTAAGTGTTCCCTTTATTTTTTTGAGCAGTATATTTCCCTTTACATGGACCATATTGCAAACCTGCCCTATTGTCAGAAACAGGACAATTTAATTTAGTTTAGTTTAGTTTAGTTTAGTTTAGTTTAGTTTAGTTTAGTTTAGTTTAGTTTAGTTTAGTTTAGTTTAGTTTAGTTTAGTTTAGTTTAATTTAATTTAATTTAATTTAATTTAATTTAATTTAATTTTTTATAAGCTGTCCAACTCCTTCCAGACTCTGGGCAGCATACAGCATTTTAAAGCAACATGATAACAATTTAAAACCCCAAGAATAAAACATTCATATCCATAGCCAGAGCTAGATGGTATAGCTCAGAATATCCATGGCCAGAGCTAGATGATATGGCTCAGAATAACATTTTGGTGTTAAGTATGCAAGACTAGATGGAATCTGAGCTTATAAAATTGGGGAAGCGGGGTGGGGGTGGAGAACCACTATCACAACTTTTTAATAAAAATCACAGCTTCTGAATTTTCTTTCCATTATAATTGATAGATGTTAAGGAAGAAGGAGCTATGGCAGGAAAGGCTTAAGGAATCTCTGACCCAGAGTCAAATTATATTATAAATATCCCTAGAAATAGTCATTTCTATTTACATTAAAATGTTGTCTACAAGCAGTGCAAAGAGAAACTGTTTGGTTAGTACTGTTCCATTGAAAGCAGTTGCTACCTCAGGATACTAAACAGTGGATTGTTTGTAAAATTCCCGAGGGAGGAAAAGAGTTGAGGAAGCCTTGACTTGCTCCTTTGCTTCCCTTGTCATATTCTGCCTTAACACAACACACAGTATTAATCTTCTTACATGAAAGGATCGGAGAAGCATATCTGTGAGATGGAATAGGTCAGGACAACAAGCTGGATATGTAGCTGCATCCACCTTTACAATTGCAAGGCTGTTTTGAGAAAGAGAGAGAGAGAGAGGATAGAAGGAGGATAGTTTTCCAATCCTATCTCCAAATAACTTGAAAATGCAAAGAATGCCTAAATTCTAGGAATCAAAAAAGAAGAAGCGGATTGCATCCTCCTTCCTAAATACCCTTCCCCATTACAGTGATTCTTGCTGCTTTTAAAAACAATGGATAATTAAAGAGTGATGGTGAAACATTGGCCCTATAGGATGGGTGAATAATTTGGCATTTCAGGACTTCACTAACAGATATTATAGCTCCCTTTCATCTTTTCTGCCCTTGAAAGACCTGGCTATTAGTGCTTTCGGGGGTTTCTTCCCAAGTAGGATTTGGAAATTTCTGGCGACGTCTCGACGAGGTCCCACTCGTCATCTTCAGGCTGGTGTTTCTGTCCTTGTTCTAGGGCTATTCAATTTTTTAAGTTTAATTTTCAGACGCCGTAGAGACCATATGATAAAGTACAGGATATTCTCTTATCAATACTGACTTATAGGGGAATTTAAAAAAGTTTTCAGTAACAGTGTAGTAAGATTGAAATTAAGTTGTTGTTAGCCGCCCTGAGTCTGCGACGAAATGGACGGCATATAAATGTAATTAATTGATTAATTAACTGATGATAAACTATCTTATTTTAAAAGTTTATCCTGGATCACATAACATTCTCAAATATTGATTAAAAATCCAGATATAATTATAGAGGAGGGAGGGAGGATCCTCTGAATATTAATATTTGTTTTTCTACTGGGATAGCTGAAATGTCAGGGATTACTATGACATCAGTGGAAAGGATTCAGACACTGAAATTTACACAAAGAGGGCAAATTATATCCTCTAATGGCCATTCCCTTTGCTGCCAATGCTGTCCTCCCTATGTGACCCTAAAATCCCTTTGAAGGAGCTACTGCTCATGCACTCAGTAACAACCCTACTAAGACTATGGTCTCTTCCTAATGTGAAGTTCTGTGCATGAATAATGTACATGAATGATGGTTTCTGAACATACAAAAGAAAGAATGCTAAGGCGTCAACTGTGGAAAACTAAAACAGCTGATATCAAGTCTTCATATGGCATTTGTGATCACATGCACATTCTGAAATACTAACATTTTCTAAATTTCAAAGTTCAGCTCTAAAGACCCAGCATCAATTAGACAGTTGGAAAGGACATTTAAGTTTTACAAATTCAGCATTTATCATTGAGAAAGCAATTCACAAAGGAAAGGAGGGGACAGTACCCTTTTCAGTGAATTTGTAAAAAAAAAGGTGGCCAGGAAGAATCAGACTCCAAAAATTACGATGGTGTTATAAAATTTATTGCTGAGACAAGTATCAGACAGGTTTTAAATGTTCTGACTCTTATCCTTTTGCCGGGAATATTGAATAGCTGTGGCACAAGTCCCTTTAATTAAAATGTTTTTTTGATCCTTTAAAAATTCTTCTTTAATATTGAAATGCCTGGGGAAATGGCTTCAGAAGATCAATTATGTGGTATCTAGGCATACCAGGGAAGTTGGGGGAAATGTAAGATGGGGTGAAGATGAGATTGGTATTAGGCATTAACATCCAAAGATGGTTGTGTGGAGGCCAAAAGAGATTGTTACATATGCTCCATGATTCTTTTAAAATTATCCACTGTACCTTCTATATAGAAGACTGCAACCTAGAAATGAAGTGTTTTGCATTACTGTCAGAGGAATGTCTGTGTTAATATTTTATTTTCTTGCTCACTGTTTGTATATGGAGATTAATTGACAGCAGAGGTGGAATTCAGCAGGTTCTGACCAATTCTGGAGAACCACTAGTGGAAATTTTGAATAGTTCAGAGAACCAGTAAATACCACCTCTGACTGGTCTTGCACCATCTATTTTTTGCCTCCCAGCTGCCCGGGAGAAAATGGTAATTTTGCAGTAACCTTCCTTTGGAGTAGGGAGGGAATTGAGATTTTACAGTATCCTTCCCCTGGAGTGGGTGGGAATGGAGATTTTAGAGTATTCTTCCCCTGCCATGATTACCATGACACACCCACAGAACTTGAAGTAAAATTTTTGAATCCCACCGCTGGTGGGCAGTATTACCAGGTAAATAAGAGCAATCTCCTGCTTAAAACCCCAAATAATTACTACAAATACAAGGTTCACTGCAGTCCTAAGGTTGTGGAAAACTAAAATCCTTCAAAAATGTTTGTGGAATACTTTCACTGTCAGGAATATCTACTGATACCTAACAAACTCTGAAAATTACTGATAAATATATATTCCAGTGATAGCTAAAACCTTACAAAAGATTTGGGAAAAGCCCCCGTCTCTCTTAGAAATACAGTGGTACCTCAAGATACGAACTTAATTGGTTCCAGGGGGAGGTTCGTAAGACGAAAGGTTCGTAAGACGAAACATTGTTTCCCATAGGAAACAATGTAAAGTCAATTAATCCGTGCAACAACCCCCCCCCCCCCCGCAAAAAAACGCTGCCGCCTGGCTGTCACCTATTAAAACAGCCGGGCGGCTTCCCTCTCTCTCTCTCTCTCTCCTTCCTCCCTCCTCCTCCTCTTCCTCCTCCTCCCATATTCCGCCTCCCTCCCAGCCCGCTAGGCAGGCCAGTGGTCCCCGTCACGGAGCACAGCCAAGTGGGCTCCGCTCTGTTCCCTGCCGGCCCGATTGAGGGGCCGGCGGTCTCCGCCAGGGAGAGCTTCCTGGCTTTCGTTCTTGTTGGATTCGCGAGCTTTCATGCCCAGGAAGCTATCAGAGCTCGGGAAGGAGCCCACGGTCAGTCGGCTACGGGCGGGAGGAAAGCGAATGCCACGTGGCTGGGCTTGGCTCCCCCCCTTACCAGCTCAGCAGGCAGCCACCGCGGAAGGCTCCATTCTGTTCCCTGGCGGCCACGGAGCCCGGCCCCGTGGGCTCGGTTACATCTTCCGCTGCCAGCCAGGCAGCGCAACAAAGAGAGGCATTCGCTTTCCTCCCGCCGGCCCCTCAATCGGGCCGGCAGGGAACAGAATGGAGCCTTCCGCGGCGGCTGCCTGCTGGGCTGGTAAGGGGGGGAGCCGAGCCCCGCCCCGTGGCATTCGCTTTCCTTCCGCCCGCAGCTGACTGATCGTGGGCGGTTTCCCGATCTCGGAGAGCTTCCTGGGCATGAAAGCTCGCGAATGCAACAAGGATGAAAGCCAGGAAGCTCTCCGAGATCGGGAAGGAGCCCACGGTCAGACGGCTGCATGCGGGAGGAAAGCGAATGCCTCTCTTTGTTGCGCTTCCACCAGCATGGCCTGGCTGGCAGCGGAAGATGTAACCGAGCCCACGGGGCTGGGCTCGGCTCCCCCTATTACCAGCCCAGTAGGCAGCCGCCGTGGAAGGCTCCGTTCTGTTCCCTGCCGGCCACGGAGCCCGGCCCCATGGGCTCGGTTACATCTTCCTCTGCCAGCCAGGCAGTGCGAGCAAAGAGAGGCATTCGCTTTCCTCCTGCCGTCCCCTCAATCGGGCCGGCAGGGAACAGAATGGAGCCTTCCGCGGCGGCTGCCTGCTGAGCTGGTAAGGGGGGGAGCCGAGCCCAGCCCCGTGGCATTCGCTTTCCTCCCGCCCACAGCCAACTGATCGTGGGCGGCTTCCCGAGCTCGGAGAGCTTCCTGGGCATGAAAGCTCGCGAATCCAACAAGGACGAAAACCAGGAAGCTCCTTCCCAAGCTCGGAGAGCTTCCTGGTTTTCGTCCTTGTTGAATTTGCGAGCTTTCATGCCCAGGAAGCTCTCCGACAGGCGCGTAGCTCCTCCCATCCATCCAGAAGCCAAAAGTTCTGCCCTTTGTTCACCAGCCTCCATGTTTTTCTTTCGGCTTCCGCCGGGCTGGGGGGCTTCCCAGCAACACCCCGAACCCGGAAGTTCGGCAAAAGTTCAGGGTTCAGGAGGTTCCTGGAAGCCCCCCAGCCCGGCTGTCACTTTTTAAAACAGCCGGGGGCTTCCCAGCAGCCTCCCGAAGCCGAACGCGGAAGTTCGGGTTTGGCGTTTGGCTTCGGGAGGCTCCTGGAAAGCCGCCCGGCTGTTTTAAAAGGTGACAGCCGGGCTGGGGGGCTTCCCAGCAACCTCCCGAACCCCGAACTTTTGCCGAACTTTCGGGTTCGGGGTTGGGGGTGCTGGGAAGCCCCCCAGCCCGGCGGTCACCTTTTAAAACAGCGGGGGCAGCTTCCCAGGAGCCTCCGAATGCCAAACCCGGAAGTTCGGGTTTTGCGTTCGTAACACGAAAAAAGTTTGTAAGAAGAGGCAAATTTTTTCTGAACCCCGGGTTCGTATCACGAGTTGTTCGTAAGACGAGGGGTTCGTATCTTGAGGTACCACTGTATTGCTTATTGCATCATGAAGAAACATAATGCTTTTAAGTTAAGATGTGGAGGTAAATGCACCAGAAAAAGTGCAGATCTTTGTAGAAGTCAAAAAATTAAGAGACTGACAAACTATATTGTTCCTATCAGCAGAAGCATTTTCAAATTAATACTTTTTTAATGCCAGGAATACTGCATAATTTCAAAAGAAAGAGAGAAGACATTAGAAGTTGTGACATAACTGCCAGCAAACGTTTGTCTATTTTAGCCTAATTCTAAATTGTGCATGCACACAAAAAATGAGAAGTTACTGATTGTACTCCAGATAAATGCCTGTAAATAAAAAACGAATGGGAAGACAAAATGAAGAAAAAAATTTGTTCTGCAAAAAATAAAAATTTCCCTTGTGGCACAAATTCACTATGGCATATTACTGGGGTAACGGGACCCCGAGTGGGTGTCACCTGTGCATGATGCATCCAGCCTGCAGGTTGCCAATTTGACACTTTTGCCTATGGGAATGGTCTACAGGTTGTTTTGCCCTACTGCCAATTTATTTTTTAAGGGTAGAATTAGAAATACAATGCCAACAACAGATTTCAAGTCAGGATTCAATATTGCCAATTATCTACCTTTTTTTACAGCTGGTTTAACCAGTATTGATGGGGGGGAAGAGGTCACTCCTCCAGCCTCTCCTTTCTGGGGTGCCATGGGGGTCAATATTTTCCCCCTTCTTTCTAACAACTCTCTGAGTGCTGAGATCATCAGCTGGTTCAAGATTTAAAATCAGCACCCTTATAACACTCAGTTTACATCTCTTGATTCCAAGCGGTCAATTAATGCTGCCAATATCTTGTCCAAGTGCCTCAAGGCCGTGCAGATTTGGATAGGGATAAACTGACTTTGACTTAATCCTATCAAGACTGGGTGGCTGTGGACATTAGAATCCCCCAGATCTGGAGATTTTCCCTATTTCCCTGAAGGTCATGTTGGATTCTTAGGTTCTTCTCAAAGAGCAGGTAGCAGCCATAGCTAAGAGGGCTTTGGGATTTACCTTATGCAACAAAAGTGGATTCTAAAAAATCCAGCAATATCTGCTACTAATATGTTTTATTAATAATACAGAAACACAGAGGATTATACAATCATATTTGACCACTTGTAATTTCTTATATTTCTATAACCTTAGAAAGCAAAATTCATTTTTATTGTTAGAACAGATAAAAAGATCTGTGCTGTTTGTTATCAAAATCCCAGTGGAAGTGAAGACCCCACTAATCCTGATGCTGGTAGGCAGAGGCAAAGCATTTTTTTTCTTGTTTTCCTCCCCTAAAATTAAGGTTGCATCTTATATTCCAGTGCATTTTATACTCTGAAAAATACGGTATGTTTTACTTTAAATTTTAGAATATTTGTGAGACTAAAGATGAAAACCTACCTGAGATTATGGCTGAAATACTACAGCAGATAGTAGACAGGAATAGGCAAGAAATCTTAAAGGAATTTGATGAGGTATATAAAATATATACAATTGCAATTACACCTGGGAACATAGACTCCCGAGGGAAACACATATAAGAGCCGGGGTGACGCAGCAGGTAGAGTGGTGTACTGCAGGCCACTGAAGCTGACTGTAGATCTGAAGGTCAGCGGTTCAAATCTCATCACCGGCTCAAGGTTGACTCAGCCTTCCATCCTTCCGAGGTGGGTAAAATGAGGACCCGGATTGTGGGGGCAATAGGCTGGCTCTGTTAAAAAGTGCTATTGCTAACATGTTGTAAGCCGCCCTGAGTCTAAGGAGAAGGGCGGCATAAAAATCGAACAAATAGATAAATAAATAAATTCCTAAGAAAAACGATGCGGGATGAGATTTTTAGTTCCACAAAAGAAGAGCCTCTGATGTATAAGGGAAAAGAAATCCTGACATAAACACAAATCCTTGTAAGATAAGAGAAAAATGGAGAAGCTACAGTATTTTATCGACTCAATAAAGTACAAAATTAAGTTTAGATGGCTTATCCTAGAAAAGATGTTGATAACATGAAGGGAGAAAAAAATTAGGATAGATACAATAGAAGAAATGCAAGATTTCTACGGACACCTGTTGACGGGAGTTGGAACAGTAAAGTAGAGATGAGAAGATAGCAAGAGTCAGGAAGATTAAATTTATTTCAGCAGATCCAATTAATACCAATCTAAAATATCATATACAGTAATAGTATTTTCCCAATGTTATCAATTAATTATATTATTAGTTACTTTAAAATAATTATATTAGGTTTAAATTCATAAAGGAAAAACTTAATTATTATCAATAATAAATTGGGGGGGGGGATATGGCTTCTATTGGCGAAATCCATTCTGGCATTACCAGGAAACGATTTTTTAAAATCTCATTCCAAACATCTAATAATGCCTTTCTGATTGTGTATCCTTTAAAATATGAGTGGGTTTTAAACTTTTCATACCAGACAAAGGCATGCCAATCTAGCATTAAATCGTGGCCCTCTAAATTTAATAATCTTCTATTTTCCAAAGTTAACCATTCTTTTATCCAAGATAATGCTGCCGCTTGGTAATATAACTTCCAGTTTGGGAGGGCAAGCCCACCCCTCTCTTTTCAATCTTCTAGTGAGCTTTGTTTTATTCTTGGTTTTTCACTTTGCCATATAAATTTTTTAGTAATCTTAGTTAGTTCTTTAAAAAAATTCCCTCCCGGGTTTATTGGAATTACCTGAAATAAAAACAATACTTTAGGGAGAATGTTCATTTTATTTGTAGAAATTCTTCCTAATAAGGATAGCTGTAAATTATTCCAAATTTCCAAGTCTTTTTTAATTTGACCTAAAAGTTTTATATAGTTATCATTTTTTAAAGATATAGCTTTGGCAGAGATCCAAATGCCCAAGTATTTTACATTTTTGTTATCTTCATTTTTGTTAAGTTTTCTAATTGTTATATCTGTGAATCCATCATGTTTTTTGTGAGTAATTGTGTCTTGTCCTTATTTATTTTCAAACCTGCCACTTTCCCATATTCTTCTATTAGTCTATTAATTTTAATATTGATGTCAGGGGATCTTCTATTATAAAGACCACATCATCAGCAAATGCTTGGACTTTGTATGTTTCTTTTTTTATCTGTAATCCTTTTATGTCATTTTTTATTCTTATCTTTATTAATAATGTTTCTAGTGTTAAAATAAATAATAACGGTGATATAGGGCAACCTTGTCTGACTCCTCTTTGTCTTTCTAATCTTTCTGTTTGTTCATTGTTTAATATAATCTTAGCTGATTAATTTGAATAAATAGCATCTATTATATTAAAAAATTTGGTTCCCACATTCATCTTATTTAATTGCATTTTCATGAAAACCCAATCTACGTTATCAAATGCTTTTTTGGCATCTAGAAATACTAGTGCCATTTGTTTTTCTGGGTGTTGTTCATAATATTCCAAAAGGTTTACAATTGGCAGTTTTACAACTGGTGGAACACAAAAAAAGATTTATAAAGATATCAAAACAAAGTATTGAATAGTTAAATTTACTAGATTGAATATATTACATAGCGATATTTGATAGATAAGTTTATTTTATTTCAAATTGATTTTAAGTATTTTAATTATAATTATATAACTGGAAAGTATTGAAAAGTTAAGATTTTTATGTTAGCATACATTATATAGAGATACTTTATTGATAAGTTGACTTTTCTGTATTGATCTAAACTAGAATTAGTTTTTCTTTCTGTATTAAGAAGACTTCTATATTGAGCGGAGCAATTGTAGTAGCTCCTTTTTGTGTTAAATGTTGTATGTCTTTTCCTGTCTTATATTTTAAAAATTAATAAAAAATATTTTAAAAAAACAACAACAACCCTCTCATATCTACACTTTAGCCAGCTGCAAATCCGCTGAACTATCCAGGGATTAAGTCCAGTCTTCACTAATTTATCTATCAGCTCTTTATGTGGAACCGTATTAAAGGCTTTGCTGAAGTCCAGATAGGCAATCAATGTATATTGATTTCTATTGAAGGTATATGTGATGTATGTTATCTATGTTTTTGATATGCAATGAAAAAATATTTAAAAAACTTCTATTGGAAAAAAATGTTTGGGACACAATGAAAGCTTATTTAAGTGGGCTGACAATTGCATATATAGCAATGAAAAATAAAGAAAAAACAAAAAATGTGTTTTTCCCGGAATGTTTGATTTGTATACTGTATCTGTATTTAAAACTGTTGTTTTTTAAAAAAAAATTAAGTTTCTCTTAATTGATGTAATAATAGATCCAGGCAGAGTATAATGTAAACAGATTTAATTTTCTTGTTCATGGCTTAACTTTGTTGAACTAGTTATAGCACTTTGAGAAACATTTTCCAGAGCTGCTTTTCAAGTTCCTGCATAATCTTACTTCACAAGGACTGAAATATCAATGATAGTTCTATAATATTGGGTGGTTTCTTAGCATTAAAAAGTAGGACCTTCATTTTTTTTCTCACTTAGGAAAAGGCAAAGCAAATACTGTATATATTTTCTAAATAGCAACAACAACAACAACAAAACAACAACAACAACAACAGAGTTGGAAGGGACCTTGGAGTCTTCTAGTCCAACCCTCTGCTTAGGTAGGAAACCCTACACTACTTCAGACAAATGGTTATCCAATATCTTCTTAAAAACCTCTAGTGTTGGATGACACTGATGACAGATATTTTTTCAATCCAAGGATATCTTTTTATTGAATATTTAATATACACTGCACACAAAAATAAAGGGAACTTCAAATAGCACATCCTAGAACTGAATGAATGAAATATTCTCATTGAATACTTTGTTCTGTACAAAGTTGAATATGCTGACAACAAAATGAAATTGATTGTCAATCAGTGTTGCTTCCTAAGTGGACAGTTTGATTTCACAGAAGTTTGATTTACTTGGAGTTATATTCTGTTGTTTAAGTGTTCCCTTTATTTTATTTTATTTTATTTTGAGCAGCATGTTTATAGCGTAGACATTGATGACATTGACATAAATACATTACAATTTTGTCATTTCATTTAAACTCGTTAAAACTAGGCAAAAAGGGTATCTAAAGAGCCATCTCTCCCCAATGGGATAAACTTGTTCCATTAATTCCAGCAGAAGATGCTTGCTATGGACCCCATTGGCTATGGAATTCCAACAGGTGTGTTAAGGAGAAGAGCCCTTCCATTTGTGTGAAACATTCTACTACTGGAAATGAGAACTGCTCCATCCTTTTTGGCTTTCTGTAAGTTACTAAAATTTGGCTTTGCCTGTTGACTTGAACTGAATGTGTTTGATGGTGTAAGAAGATCTCATTCACGTACCATCTAGTTTTGGTTTCTGTGTACAAATGGTACCTCAGTACACATCATTAATTATTTCTGGAAGGTGTCATAAATGACCACCCAACAATTTTTCCCATAAGGAGTAAATTTGTGAGCTGACAGCAGTAAGCGCTAGCAAATGATGAGTACCGAGACAAAATTTTCATGTCAAAATGCACTGAATACCAAATTTGATGTGTTTCAAAACAGTTGAGTTCCAAGGTACCATTATAGTTTTCAAAATTTTAA